>NW_025538049.1:0-23805 GCF_020615455.1 Coregonus clupeaformis | reverse complement strand
GAATTACACACCTTCTAATGGAGTCAGCAGGAGCAGCAGCAGCGCCCGAGTCTTTGGAGGAGCGCGTCCGCGGGCAGGACGACAGGATCCATCAACTCGGGACCGCCCTGCAGGACGTGATAAACACTCTACACCGATGGGAGACCACACCTCCAACTACCTTACCACCACCGACGGTCAGTCCTCCCATCCAAGCTCCGGAATCCAGTGGGATTCGGCTCTCGCTCCTGAGGGCGTATGACGGCACAGCTGCCGGGTGTCAGGGGTTCCTCCTGCAGTTGGAGCTCTACCTGGCCACCGTACACCCGGCGCCCTCGGGACACGAGAGCGTTTCCGCCCTCATCTCCTGTCTCACCTGCAAGGCCGCCGCCACCATCACCTATGCGGAGTTCTCCCGCCGCTTCAGGGCCGTGTTCGACCATCCACCTGAGGGGAAAGCGGCGGGGGTGCGTCTATTCTACCTCCGACAGGGGAAGAGGAGCGCACAGGAGTTCGCCCTGGAATTCCGGACTCTTGCGGCAGATGCAGGGTGGAATGAACGGGCCCTCATCGACCACTTTCGATGCAGTCTACGGGAGGACGTCCGCCGAGAGTTGGCCTGCAGGGACACCAACCTCACGTTCGACCAGTTGGTGGACATGTCCATCCGTCTTGACACCCTGCTGGCCACCCGTGGACGTCCCGAGTGGGGGCCGTCCATTCCATCCTCCAGCACCTCCCGAGCCGAGCCCTTGGAGCTCGGGGTGCTGGCGCTAGAGAGAGGAGGAGAAGGAGCCCGAGGGGGGCCGTCCCTGCACCAACTGTGGCCATGGAGGGCACACTGCGGCTAGGTGCTGGGGAGGGTCTCCAGGGGGACGGGACAACAGGCCACGCACAGGGGAGCCCTTCCAGGTGAGTGGGCGCCCCACTTACCCAGAGCTCTCTGTTGTGCACTTCTGTATACCTGTAAGATTTCCACAGGTTGCACCTCATTCCCAGCATAAGGCGCTAGTAGATTCAGGCGCAGCTGGGAATTTTGTTGATCGGAAATTTTGTTTAGAGTTAGGGATTCCCCTCCTTCCTGTTGACGCTCCATTTCCCGTTCATGCACTAGATAGCTGTCCGTTGGGATCGGGGTTGATTAGGGAGGTCACAGAGCCACTTAGGATGTGTACGCAGGGGGGTCATGAGGAAACTATTCAGCTATATCTGATCGACTCTCCTGCGTATCCGGTGGTGCTGGGAATTCCCTGGTTGAGTACCCATAATCCTTCCATTTCGTGGCAACAGAGGGCTCTCAAGGAGTGGTCTGCCCAGTGTGAGGGGCGATGTCTAGGTGTTTCCGTGGGGGCGACCTCGGTGGAGAGTCCAAACCAGGTGCCCGCAATGCACATTCCCCCTGAGTATGAGGATTTGGCACTTGTGTTCAGTAAATCGAGGGCAATGCAGTTGCCTCCTCATAGACACGGGGATTGTGCGATAGACCTCCAGGCAGGAGCAGCGCTTCCGCGGAGCCACGTGTATCCTCTGTCTCAAGAGGAGAAGAGGGCTATGGAGACTTACATAGCCGAATCTCTGAGACAAGGATACATCACGGCCCTCCACTTCCCCCTGCGTCCTCAAGCTTCTTTTTTTGTGAAGAAAAAAGATGGAGGGTTGCGCCCGTGGCATTGATTACCGAGTCTCAATCAGATCACTGTGAAATACAGTTATCCACTCCCTCTGATTGCGACTATGACGGAGTCATTGCACGGAGCGCGTTTCTTCACAAAACTGGATCTCAGGAGCGCATATAACTTGGTGCGCATTAGGGAGGGCGATGAATGGAAGACAGCATTTAGTACCACCTCGGGTCATTACGAGTATCTCGTCAGGCCATACGGGTTGATGAATGCTCCTTCAGTCTTCCAATCTTTCGTGGATGAGATCTTCCGGGACATGCAGGGGCAAGGTGTGGTCGTGTACATTGATGACATTCTGGTGTACTCTTCTACCTGAGCCAAGCATGTAGCCCTGGTGCGCCGAGTGTTGAGGAGGCTGTTGGAGCACGACCTGTATGTCAAGGCAGAGAGATGTCTGTTTTTCCAGGAGTCGGTCTCCTTTTTGGGTTATCGGTTGTCCGCGTCAGGGGTGAAGATGGAGGTGGACCGTGTGTCAGCCGTGCATAATTGGCAAACCCCAACCACGGTTAAAGAGGTGCAGCAGTTTTGGGGGTTTGCAAATTACTACCGGAGGTTTATCCGGGGTTTTGGACAGGTGGCAGCTCCCATAACGTCCCTTTTGAAGGAGGGTCCGGTGCGTTTGCAGTGGTCAGCCGAGGCGGACAGGGCTTTTGGGAGACTGAAGGACCTGTTTACGTCGGCTCGGTGCTGGCGCATCCGGATCCCGCTTGACCATTTCAGGTAGAGGTAGACGCGTCAGAGGCCGGTATTGGGGCGTACTATCGCAACCGGTCCGGCACGCCACCTAAACTCTGCCCCTGTGCTTTTACTCTAAGAAGCTCAGCCCGGCGGAGCGAAATTATGACGTAGGGGACAGGGAGCTGTTAGCCGTGGTACAGGCCCTAAAGGTGTGGAGTCATTGGCTTGAGGGGGCTCAACACCCTTTTCTCATTTTGACTGACCACCGTAACCTGGAGTACATCCGGGCGGCTAGGAGATTGAACCCTCGTCAGGCGCGGTGGAACATGTTTCTAGCCCGGTTCGTATTTAAGATCACGTACATCCCTGGGTCCCAGAACGGTAAGGCAGACGCCCTGTCCCGGAGGTATGACACAGAGGAGAGGTCCGTTGAGCCCACTCCCATACTGCCGGAGTCGTGTCTGGTGGCACCGGTAGTGTGGGAGGTCGATGCGGAAATCGAGCGGGCATTGCGTACCGACCCTAGCCCTCCACAGTGTCCTGTGGGTCGGACGTACGTTCCGCTCGAGGTTCGGGATCGACTGATTTACTGGGCTCACACGTCACCCTCCTCTGGACATCCTGGTATTGGCCGGACAGTGCACTGTCTTAGCGCTAAGTACTGGTGGCCAACGTTAGCCAGGGATGTGAGGGTTTATGTCTCCTCTTGCTCGGTGTGCGCCCAGTGTAAGGCGCCTAGACACCTGCCCAGGGGAAAGTTACAACCCCTGCCCGTTCCACAACGACCCTGGTCTCACCTCTCGGTGGATTTCGTCACAGACCTTCCCCCCTCGCAGGGGAGTACCACTATACTGGTCATTGTGGATCGGTTCTCTAAGGCCTGTCGTCTCCTCCCCATGCCGGGTCTCCCTACTGCCCTACAGACCGCTGAGGCACTATTCACCCACGTCTTTCGGCACTACGGGGTACCCGAGGATATAGTGTCTGATCGAGGTCCCCAGTTCACCTCCAGAGTCTGGAGGGCGTTCATGGAGCCCTTGGGGGTCTCGGTGAGCCTTACCTCGGGTTACCACCCGGAGAGCAATGGGCAGGTAGAACGTGTGAACCAGGATGTGGGTAGGTTTCTGAGATCGTATTGCCAGAGCGGGCCGGAGGAGTGGGCGAGGTATGTCCCCTGGGCAGAGATGGCCCAGAACTCTCTCCGCCACTCCTCCACCAACCTAACCCCTTTCCAATGTGTGTTAGGGTACCAGCCGGTTCTGGCACCGTGGCATCAGAGCCAGATCGAGGCTCCTGCGGTGGATGAGTGGGTGCGGCGCTCGGAGGAGACGTGGAACGCTGCACACGTCCAGCTGCAGCGGGCCATCCGTCGACACAAGGCGAGCGCCGATCTCCACCGCAGTGAGGGGCCGGTGTACGCACCTGGAGACCTACCCCTCCGCCTGCCCTGCCGGAAGCTGGGTCGGCGGTTTGTGGGGCCTTTTAAAGTCCTGAGGAGACTGAACGAGGTGTGTTACAGGTTACAACTGCCTATTGATTATCACGTTAACCCCTCGTTCCATGTGTCTCTCTCTCAGGCCGGTGGTAGCTGGTCCACTCCAGGACTGTGAGATTGGAGAGACTCCTCCGCCCCCCACTGGATATCGAGGGGGCTCCGCGTACACAGTTCGGTCCATCTTGGATTCGAGACGCCGGATGGGGGTCTCCAATATCTCGTGGAGTGGGAGGGGTACGGCCCGGAGGAACGGTGCTGGGTGCCGAGGAGGGACATCTTAGACCCGTCTCTCCTGACTGAGTTCCACCGTGGTCATCCCACGCGCCCTGCTCCGCCCTCCTGGTCGTCCCCAGCCGGGTCGCGCACAGCTGGGCCGCACGTCAAGGGGGTACTGTCACGGTTTCGGCCGAGGCTACTCCTCCTCCTTGCTCGGGCAGGCTTCGGCGGTCGTCGTCCCCGAGTACTAGCTACCACCGTTGTATGTTATCGATGTTTGTTTGGTTTTGTCTTCGTTTTACACCTGTTCCCTGTTAGTGTTAATTATGTATCCTATAAGTTTCTCGTTTGTTAGTCGTGTGTTGTGTGTAATTGTTCCGCCTGTCTGTTAGTGCTGTCCTTTTGCCTATTGCTTGTTAAGGACCGCCGCACTGTTTTTCGTGCGCATTCAGTATTTTGGTGTTTTACGCACTGTTGCGTAATCGTTCGCCTCCCGGGTTTGTTTAGGCCCGTTTGTTTATTTTGTCGTCTAGTAAAGTCTGGTTAGACGAAGCTTCTGTGTCCTGCGCTTGATTCCTACACCACATCCACATCAGCCTCCTGACACAGGACCTCAGACTGGGGCGACGGTTCACCTTCCAACAGGACAATGACCCTAAGCACACAGCCAAGAAAACGCAGGAGTGGCTACGGGACAAGTCTCTGAATGTCCTTGAGTGGCCCAGCCAGAGCCCGGACTTGAACCTGATGGAACATCTCTGCAAAGACCTGAAAATAGCTGTGCAGCAACTCTCCCCATCCAACCTGACAGAGCTTGAGAGGATCTGCAGAAAATAATGGGAGAAACTCACCAAATACAGGTGTGCCAAGTTTGTAGCATCATACCCAAGAAGACTCGAGGCTGTAATCGCTGCCAAAGGTGTTTCAACAAAGTACTGAGTAAAGGGTCTGTATACTTATGTAAATGTGATATTTCAGTTTTTTATAAATTAACAAAAAACAGTTTTTGCTTTGTCATTATGGGGTATTGTGTGTAGATTGATGAGGAATAAAAAATAATCTCATTTAGATTAAGGCTGTAACCTAAAATGTGGAAAAAGTCAAGGGGTCTGAATACATTCTGAAGGCACTGTATGTGTGTGTGTGTGTGTGTGTATGTATGTATGTGTATATATATATATATATATATCTATATCAGTACCAGTCAAAAGTTTGGACAAACCTACTCATTCAACGGTTTTTCTTTATTTTTACTATTTTCTACATTGTGGAATAATAGTGAAGACATCAAGACTATGAAATAACACATATTGAATCATGTAGTAACCAAAAAAGTGTTAAACAAATCAAAAAATATTTTATATTTGAGATTCTTCAAAGTCGCCACCCTTTGCTTTGCACACTCTCGGCATTCTCTCAACCAGCTTAATGAGGAATGCTTTTCCAAAAGGAGTTCCCACATATGCTGAGCACTTGTTGGCTGCTTTTCCTTCACTCTGCCGTCCAACTCATCCCAAACCATTTCAATTGGGTTGAGGTTGGGTGATTGTGGAGGCCAGGTCATCTGATGCAGCACTCCATCACTCTCCTTCTTGGTCAAATAGCCCTTACACAGCCTGGAGGTGTGTTTTGGGTCATTGTCCTGTTGAAAAACAAATGATAGCGCAAACCAGATGGGATGGCGTATCGCTGCAGAATACTGTGGTAGCCTTGCTGGTTAAGTGTGCCTTGAATTCTTAATAAATCACAGACAGTATCACCAGCAAAGCACCATCACACCACCTCCTCCATGCTTCATGATGGGAACCACACATGCAGAGATCATCCGTTCACCTACTCTGCATGTCACAAAGACATCGCACGGTTAGAACCAAAAATCTCAAATTTGGACTCATCAGACCAAAGGACAGATTTCCACTGGTCTAATGTCCATTGCTCGTGTTTTCTTGGCCCAAGCAATTCTTTTATTATTATTGGTGTCCTTTAGTAGTGGTTTCTTTGCAGCATTTCGATCCCGAGTGGCGCAGCGATCTAAGGCACTGCATCTCAGTGCTAGAGGCGTCACTACAGACCCTGGTTCGATTCCAGGCTGTATCACAATTCGGCCGTGATTGGGAGTCCCATAGGGTGGCGCACAATTAGCCCAGCGTTGTCCATGTTTGGCTGGGGTTTCTGTCATTGTAAATAATAATTTGTTCTTAACTGATTTTGCCTAGTTAAATAAAGGTAAAAAAAAAAAAAATGAAGGTCTCCTCTGAACAGTTGATGTTAAGATGTGTCTGTTACTTGAACTCTGTGAATCATTCATTTGGGCTGCAAACTGAGGTGCAGTTAACTCTAATGAACTTATCCTCTGTAGCAGAGGTAACTCTGGGTCTTCTTGTCCTGTGGCGGTCCTCATGAGAGTCAGTTTCATCATAGCGCTTGATGGTTTTTGCGACTGCACTTGAAGAAACTTTCAAAGTTCTTGACATTTTCCGGATTGACTGACCTTCATGTATTAAAGTAATTTCAGAACGCACTGTATATATACACGTGTGTGTGTGTGTGTGTGTGTGTTTATTTTGTTATTGTTTCTCTGTAATACTACTAGCTACCAAGCAATTTTATGAAGTTGGCTTTAGCTAGCCCAGATAGTTATGATGTTGGGAGATTGGGAACCTAACTACCAAGAAGCCATTTCAGGCTATCAAGTTAGAATAGCTAGCGTGTCTAACTATCTTAGCTGGCATGCTTGTTGGCAAGGTTTTGTAGACTTTAGAAAAGAAAGCAATTACTAAATGTACTAAATAAGACTCACATTCCTTTCAATCTTTTACCCAGATTTTAGCAGCGATGCAGAGAAGCATATATATATATTGTGACGTCACGAGAGGCTACACAGCTTTCAGCGGGATTGCTCAAGTAGTGCAAGGAGACAAGGTTCAAACAAAACAAGGATTTTATTATAGGTCTTGGGAAATTAACGAAAATATAACAAAATTCTGTTCTCTTGTGGCTCTTTAAGGGTTAACAGTTCAGGGATGTCTCTTCCACATCCAAAATCATAATTCTCACTCGCTCAGATAACTTTTCCCCAGCCTTACTGTAGTCCACGTTGCAGCTAGTGGCCAACCCAGCAAAAAGTCCTTCCAAATGTCTCTCACGTATTTCACAGGTGCATATATCCAAAGGTGAGTATTTCAAAGGTAAGTATCTCCAAATCCTTATATTCCTCATGGAAGTGGACGTGCAGCACTCTTGTCCTCCAGAGAGCCCAGCTTGGAGACTGTGTCTCTTCACCCCCCACACACTCCCCTCAGTGTCTCTTCCCTTCCCAAACCTTCAGCTCATCAGCTCCTCATTTGTTTCAGCTGCGTGGGAAGATTGGCCATAGAGGGGTGGAGTTCCCGACCATACCAGCAGATGGAGCCATAGCTGTCTGGGTTTGCAGCCACCTCAGGGGGATGTAACGTCCCTCCAGGACACAGCCTCTCGTGACATCACAATATATATATATACACTGCTCAAAAAAATAAAGGGAACACTTAAACAACACAATGTAACTCCAAGTCAATCACACTTCTGTGAAATCAAACTGTCCACTTAGGAAGCAACACTGATTGACAATACATTTCACATGCTGTTGTGCAAATGGAATAGACAACAGGTGGAAATTATAGGCAATTAGCAAGACACCCCCAATAAAGGACTGGTTTTGCAGGTGGTGACCACCGACCACTTCTCAGTTCCTATGCTTCCTGGCTGATGTTTTGGTCACTTTTGAATGCTGGCGGTGCTTTCACTCTAGTGGTAGCATGAGACGGAGTCTACAACCCACACAAGTGGCTCAGGTAGTGCAGCTCATCCAGGATGGCACATCAATGCGAGCTGTGGCAAGAAGGTTTGCTGTGTCTGTCAGCGTAGTGTCCAGAGCATGGAGGCACTACCAGGAGACGTGGAGGAGGCTGTAGGAGGGCAACAACCCAGCACCAGGACTGCTACCTCCGCCTTTGTGCAAGGAGGAGCATTGCCAGAGCCCTGCAAAATGACCTCCAGCAGGCCCCAAATGTGCATGTGTCTGCTCAAACGGTCAGAAACAGACTCCATGAGGGCGGTATGAGGGCCCGACGTCCACAGGTGGGGGTTGTGCTTACAGCCCAACACCGTGCAGGACGTTTGGCATTTGCCAGAGAACACCAAGATTGGCAAATTCGCCACTGGCGCCCTGTGCTCTTCACTTATGAAAGCAGGTTCACACTGAGCACGTGACAGACGTGACAGAGTCTGGAGACGCCGTGAAGAACATTCTGCTGCCTGCAACATCCTCCAGCATGACCGGTTTGGCGGTGGGTCAGTCATGGTGTGGGGTGGCATTTCTTTTGGGGGCCGCACAGCCCCCTCCATGTGCTCGCCAGAGGTAGCCGACTGCCATTAGGTACCGAGATGAGATCCTCAGACCCCCTTGTGAGACCATATGCTGGTGCGGTTGGCCCTAGGTTCCTCCTAATGCAAGACAATGCTAGACCTCATGGTGGCTGAGTGTGTCAGCAGTTCCTGCAAGAGGAAGGCATTGATGCTATGGATTGGCCCGCCTCGTTCCCCAGACCTGAATCCAATTGAGCATATCTGGGACATCATGTCTCGGCTCCATCCACCAACGCCACGTTGCACCACAGATGTCCAGGAGTTGGCGGATGCTTTAGTCCAGGTCTGGGAGGAGATCCCTCAGGAGACCATCCGCCACCTCATCAGGAGCATGCCCAGGCGTTGTAGGGAGGTCAAACAGGCACATGGAGGCCACACACACTACTGAGCCTCATTTTGACTTGTTTTAAGGACATTACATCAAAGTTGGATCAGCCTGTAGTGTGGTTTCCACTTTAATTTTGAGGGTGACTCCAAATCCAGACCTCCATGGGTTGATAAATTTGATTTCCATTGATAATTTTTGTGTGATTTTGTTGTCAGCACATTCAACTATGTAAAGAAAAAAGTATTTAATAAGATTATTTCATTCATTCAGATCTAGGATGTGTTATTTTAGTGATCCCTTAATTTTTTTGAGCAGTATATATATATATATATATATATATATATATATATATATATTTAAAAAAAAAATTACAAAAATTTTTTAACACCAGTCACAAGGACACAGACAGCTCAAGAGATATGCTTAGATACAGTGGGGGAAAAAAGTATTTAGTCAGCCACCAATTGTGCAAGTTCTCCCACTTAAAAAGATGAGAGAGGCCTGTAATTTTCATAATAGGTACACGTCAACTATGACAGACAAATTGAGAGAAAAAAATCCAGAAAATCACATTGTAGGATTTTTTATGAATTTATTTGCAAATTATGGTGTGATGAAATAAATAAAAGAGTGTTTACATACACTCAATTAGTACTTGGTAGCATTGCCTTTAAATTGTTTAACTTGGGTCAAACGATTTGGGTAGCCTTCCACAAGCTTCCCACAATAACTTGGGTGAATTTTGGCCCATTCCTCCTGACAGAGCTGGTGTAACTGAGTCTGGTTTGTAGGCCTCCTTGCTCGCACATGCTTTTTCAGTTCTGCCCACAAATGTTCTATAGGATTGAGGTCAGGGCTTTGTGATGGCCACTCCAATACCTTGACTTTGTTGTCCTTAAGCCATTTGCCACAACTTTGGAAGTATGCTTGGGGTCATTGTCCATTTGGAAGGCCTATTTGCGACCAAGCTTTAACTTCCTGACTGATGTCTTGAGATGTTGCTTCCACATAATTTTCCTTCCTCATGGAGTGGTTGAAAAACAAGTTTTAATGACTCCAACCTAAGTGTATGTAAACTTCCAACTTCAACTGTATGTGTTATTTCATAGTTTTGATGTCTTCACTATTATTCAATAATGTAAAAAATAGTACAAATAGAGAAAAACCCTTGAATGAGTAGGTGTGTCCAAACTTTTGATTGGTACTGTATGCTGAACAAAAAGTGCCTTCAGAAAGTATTAATACCCCTTGACTTACTCCACATTTTGTTGTGATACAGCCTGAATTCAAAAGTCTGAATTTCCTCACCCATCTACATACAATACCCATAATGACAAAGTGAAAACTTGTTTTTAGAAAATGTTGCACATTTATTGAAAATGGAATACAGAAACATCTCATTTACATAAATATTCACACCCCTGAGTCAATGGCAGCGATTACAGCTATGAGTCTTTCTTGGTACGTCTCTAAGAGCTTTGCACACCTGGATTGTACAATTTCATTCATTTTTTAAAATTCTTCAAGCTCTTTCAAGTTGGTTGTTGATCATTGCTAGACAGCCATTTTCAAGTCTTGCCATAGCTTTCAAGCCGATTTACGTCAAAGCTGTAACTCAGCCACTCCGGAACATTCAATGTCGTCTTGGTAAGAAACTCCAGTGTATATTTGGCTTTGCATTTTAGGTTATTGTCCAGCTGAAAGGTGAATTTGTCTCCCAGTGTCTGTTGGAAAGCAGACTGAACCAGGTTTTCTTCTAGGGTTTTGCTTCTGCTTAGCTCTATTCCATTTCTTTTCATCCCAAAAAACTCCCTAGTCCTTGCCAATGACAAGCATACCCAGAACATGATGCAGCCACCACCATGCTTGAAAATACGAAGAGTGGTACTCAGTGATGTGTTGTGTTTGATTTGTCCCAAACATAACGCTTTGTATTCAGGACATAAAGTAAATTTCTTTGCCACATTTTTTGTGGTTTTACTTTAGTGCCTTATTGCAAACAGGATTCATGTTTTGGCATATTTTTATTCTGTACAGGCTTCCTTCTTTTCACTCTTTCATTTAGGTTAGTATTGTGGAGTAACTACAATGTTGTTGATCCATCCTCAGTTTTCTCCTTTCACAGCCATTATGGTGAAATCCCTGAGCCGGTTTCTTTCCTCTCCGGTACTGAGTTAGGAAGGACGCTTGTATCTTTGTAGTGACTGAGTGTATTGATTCACCATCCAAGTGTAATTAAAACCCTTTCCTGCAGTCAAATGATCAAATCGCCCTCTAGTGGCCTCATGGGTGGAATGTTAATATTTTTTATGATTCAATAATTAATAAACATGATATTTAAATAAAATGCCAGGAAATCCAGTGTTTCTCTGTCAAACGGTTTTGTTACTGTATATTTCAGTCTTCTGTGATGTGTATATAAAGTGTAATATTGGGATGCAAACTCGTATGTATTACATTTCAACTCTATATCTGACATGGTACAGGTGTCTTATTTTCTTTAACCATGTGTGTGTAGGGTGTATAATTTGTTTCAAAGTACGTTTGTTTAAGACTACAGAGAAACATTCTGTGACCCCGATTTAGCCCATTGCAGTAAGAGGTTAATAACTTCACCATGCTCAAAGGGATATTCAATGTCTGCTTTTTTTATTTTTAACCATCTACCAATAGGGTGCCTTCTTTTGGCGAGGCATTGGAAAACCTCCCTGGTCTTTGTGGTTGAATCTGTTTGAAAGTCACTGCTCGACTGAGGGACCTTATAGATTATTGTATGTATGGGATCAGGTAGTCTTTCAAAAATCATGTTACACTATTATTGCACACAGAGTGAGTCCATGCAACTTATTAGGTGAGTTGTTAAGCTAATTTTACTCCTGAAATTATTTAGGCTTGCCATAACAAAGGGGTTGAATACTTGACTCAAGACATTTCAGCTTTTTATTTTGAATTCATTTGTAAAAATGTATATTTCCACCTTGACATTATGGGGTTTTGTGTGTAGGCAAGTGACAAAAAATCTAAATGTAATCCATTTAAACTCAGGCTGCAACACAACAAAATGTGGGAAAAGTCAAGGGGGTGTGAATACTTGAATCAGGAGAAATCTGAGGGGGTACGTGCCCCTGTGCCGTATGGGCATGACACATGCGTGCGCGTGTATGTGTGAGAGTGTGGACCATTCATTATTTACCTGACCACTTCACTCCTGCAATAACACGTTAGGACTGCTGGAAGACACCCAGCCAGCAGAGAGATGAGACGAGCAGCAAGCTGCCTGTCCTGGTGTCTCAAAGTGGGCATTATGTTGACATATCAGGATTGCTGTCTGTGAGAGAACACTAACCAAAGACAACATTGTCATTAGAAGAAGAACACCCAGTGTTCTCCCACTCTCTCTCAATGTTAACCTTTCTGTCTCTATCTCTTAAGGTTAGGGCTATGGTTAGGTAAGGGTTATGTTTAGGGTTAGGGTAATGGTAATGGTAAGGGTTAAGGTTAGGGTTTAGGGTAGGGATGTCCCAAGGATTCGGATAGTGCTAACTGAGGGTCATGGGGGGAGGTCCAGGAGACGCTGCCTGAGCCCATGAGGAGGGGTTTGGGGGCACCACCGTTTCCACCACTACAATTGACAGCTGAGACTGGAGACTGACAGTACGGTCCGATATAGACTTACGACTTTTACTGTAACACTCCGACCCTGGCACTGTATGATCTCAGTGTCAAGGTAAGGAACCCAACCTAAAAGGCAGTGAGGGGAGCATCAAAGGCAGGGGTACTGGGAGCTCTACAAGCCCCAGTGCTGCAAAGGACAGGAGACCTCCAGTGGAGGGTTGTTCGTGGGGGCCCTGGACAGAAATAGCTGGTTGGCTCGGTTTGACACGGGGGTCTGGGAGGGGTGTCCGTATTGTGCATCAACTGAGACGGTTAAGCATGTTTTTTTCTGTGTGTACAAGGGTGATGCCGGTATTGTCTCTGTTGGACCACCTGTGTATAAGAATGGGGGTGATATTTTCTGTGGGGATGTTTGTTTTGGCCCAGAGGTATTTTAACAGTGAAAGGGCCAAGTGTGTTGTGTAAAAAAATAATGTTTGGGCAGGCCAAGTTGGAGAAGAAACCGGATCAGAGGTAGGGGGGCAACTGACCCTGTGTTAATATTTAAAGGGATGGTCTCTGCGCGCCTTTGTGTTTAATTTTTGTTTCATATAATGGTGAATAATGAGATGTTGCAGGAGGTATGGGGGTTTAGGGGGCTGTCTGTACGGCAGAAGAGGACAGACTGAATGTATTTTTGTGGTGTGGTGCTGAATTGTGTATTGGATTGTGCTGGGTTGTGTAATGTGATTTTGTTGAAGTTGTGGTGGTAATTGGGGGGTAGTATAATAAGGATGTCTCAATAAAGTAAGACAAAAAAGTCAGTCTCTCTCTGTTTTTTCTTGCAGGCTGGTACACAGCGCATTGGTGCATGACTTCTGAGGGTTGAATGTTCATGTACTGTACGGTCCAATAAAGGGGATTTTACCATTCAAATGATCTCTCTCTCCCTCCCTCCCACTCTATATGTGATGTTGTAATGATAACTAGTGTGTAGTTGAGTATGGGGGTCTGGTGTCCTGTCTGTCATCTAGTGCTCCATAGAGACCTAAAAGCTCTGTGTCTCCCAGGCAAACAATTGACAGAGACATTAGGCTCAAAACGAAAATGAAAATGGTAGACCCTCCCTGTTTTGCTTCAGTCAGTTTTCTTCTGTTTGCTGCCTAATCGAATACGATCCTGCTATCACAGACACAGAGAGCAGATATAAGTCAAAAATGTGCTCTGACAAGCAGCACAAAGAGAAACAACAGCGTGGAACAGTGTGGAAGCCAACCGACCGCAGCCCAGGGTCAAAGCATTACCTAAATATGTGTGTCCTAAATGATAACATCGAGCTAAGAGAAATGTAATTGTACCAGATCTAATATGCGCTCCAAACGCTATTGTATTCCCAATATAGTGCAATTACATGGGGAATAGCGTGTCATTTGGGGACACAAACATAGTGATAAAGCATTTTCAGAATTCTGAGTCTACGAAAAACTATGCTTTTAGTCCCCTGTAGTGGTGCAGTTTAGAGTATGCAAAATGGGTGTATGTGGGAGATTTGAAGCACTGAACAAGCAGATGAAGGGGGTGGATGAGGAAGGAAGCCGAGCCATCCTTTCCTTTCCCAACTCACAGCTTGTGAGCCTAGTGTGTGTCCCACAATGGCACCCTAATCCTATATAGAGCACTACTTTTGAACAGGGCCCATAGGGCTCTGGTCAAAAGTAGTGCACTATAGGGAAATACAGTGCTATTTGGGACACAGTCTGTAATATACTACATATGTTTTCTCTCTTCTCTACTGCTTTTAGAGTGTGTTACACCCCCATTCCCATTTCCGTCTCAGGCTTGATGGGTGAAATTACACTGTGGACCTGTGTAAGTGACTGGCATTGAACTGTAATTAAAAACACAATTTTTTCTCTTCTTCCCAGCTCAAGCTCCTTCTAGACACTGTATTATTACCAGTCCATTTATCCCATCTCTGATCTGGGTCCACTCTGGGTCCCCTGCCAGTACTGCTGTTTGATGACAGAGCAAGTGTGTGTGTATGCGTCTCTGTGTGTGTGGCACAATTTCCCATGTTTCTGTGTGCAGTGTTTGGCCAGCGAGCGACATGCCCTGGCTAATATTGTGAGGTACCCTGAGGGCTGGGGCTGAGGGCTTCTCTCCTCTCGATCAGTGCAGCTTATGGTTCCTGTCAGACCGCACAGCAGCAGGGTCACATTCACTAGAAACTAAACTGAAGCAAATGGGTCGAAGGGGACACCTGAACTTGTCCAATAAGAAATACTTTGTTTTCTCGGATCTTTAAGAAACGCTTTAAGGATTCGTTAAGATGTTCACTAATGCATGAACACACTTACAGACTGTCCATTAAGTGGCATCATTGATGCAGGCACCCGGATGCCTTTTATGCCAACTATACTACGCTTTACCCTGATCAGGCATTCTGAACACACACTCAGCCAGGTAGGCCCTATGCCAGCCAGTACCACAACCACCAAGCATGTTGCTGCAAGGTAAGGAAAATGGATTCCTAATGCCTCTCTTTCCTTTGTCACGGTTCCCCAAACAGAACCCAGAAGCAGACCGGGACAAGGAGAGTTGAACAAGGTGAGGGTTTATTACAGATTCAACAAAGGGTGCAGGATAATCTAGGGAACAGAGCGGGAAGCGGCGTGGATGAGAGTTGTTGAGGTGTAGTTGTTGGTCCAACGATGGCTCGGCAGCCGCCGACCATCAGGGCAGAGGTAGGGTGAGGGTTCCGGACGCAGTGACTGGAGATGCAACAAAAACGGAGGTAAGTCAACAACAAAACCAACAAGGTACAAAACCAACAAAACTAACGCGAGAAGCCCAAGGACTGAGACTCTGATAAACCCACTGTTCATGGCTCACGCCATCCGGCAGGAACTGGATGTTTGGCAACAGAGCCTAAGAAGGGTGATGATCAGGACCAGGTGTGCAGATTGCTGATGGGATGCAGGTGCGGAAAACAAGAGAGCTCCCGGGAGCGCTCCCCGAACCCTCGGGAAACTGGAGATCCGTAACAGGAAAAACTAGTCACCAGACAGGACCCGACCCAGACTGCCGGGATCGGCACATGAGTACCTCCGAAACGCCACCGGGCGGACTCTCCTGAGCGCCCAGGATGGAGGCGGTAGAAATCACTGATGAGGTCAGCATCTAGGACCTGTCGCCGCGGAATCCAACCCCTCTTCAGGACCATACCCTCCAGTCCACGAGATACCGGAAACCCCGGCCCCGCCTGCCTGGAACGGCAGATGCGACGCACCGTGGAGGCAGGACTACCTCCGATCATCCGAGGAGGAGGAGGAGGAGGGCGGAGGAGGCAACAGAGGACTGAGGAAGACAGGCTTGAGGCAGGGAGACATGAAAGGTGGGATGGACTCTGAGCGCCCTCGCTAGTTTGAGTCGAATCTGCCACTGGATTGATCACCTTCTCCACCACAAACGACCAATGAACCCCCGCTAACAACTTCCTAGACTCAGTCCGGTAGCCGAAGATCCCGCGAGGCCAACCGGACCCTATTCCGGACGGTGAGGTGGGAGCGGATCCGCGACATGGGAGCTGATACCGGTCCCAAACCTGAGTCCTTTCTGCCCCGATGCAGTCCGGGGTGGCAACGACGATATGGCCTGAACAGAAGGCACTGAGAGCCCCTCTCCTGAGAGAAGGGAACAAGGGAGGTTGTAGCCATACAGGCACTGGAAGGGAGACATCCCAGTGGCAGATGTGGGGAGAGTATTGTGTGGCATACTCAACCCAAGGCAACTGAGAGACCAGGGGTGGGGTTGAAGAGACCAGACGCAGAAAGAATTGGACCTCCACCTTCTGGTTGGCTTCTCCGCCTGACCATTGGATTGGGGGTGAAAACCAGATGTGAGACTGACTGTAGCCCAATGGCCAAACAGAAGGACTTCCAGACAGCAGAGGTAAACTGAGGGCCACGGCTCGGAAACGAGATCACTGGGCAAACCAGACCCTGAAAACCTCCTAACCAGGATCTCGTGACGCCTCCGAGGCAGAGGGAAGCTTGGCAATTGGCACAAAGTGGCGAACTTGTCAATCTGTCCACGAGAAGCCAGAACGACCGTGTTCCCTCAGAAGCGGGCAACCCAGTGACGAAGTCCAGGGCCAGATGCGACCATGCCCGCCGGGGAATAGGAAGGGGGTGAAGTAGTCCAGAGCTGGGCCGATTGGTACTTTATTCTGCGCACACACTGGACAGGCAAGCAACAAAACCCCCCGAGTATCCTCGGCCATGGCAGGCCACCAAAACGCCTTTGCGAAGAAACGCTTGTCCGAGCACGCCAGGGTGAGGCAGAAGCCATCTCTGGCGTGGGACCATTTGAGGACGGCAGTACCAACCCGACAGGCACAAACAACCGCACCGGGTGGACCGTCACCGGCCGGGAGTCCGAAACGTCAGCCAGCACCTCCTCCTCAATCTTCCACACAACTGCTCCTACTACGCAGTTCCGGGGAGAATTACTTTTGGCCCTGGACCCACTTCTCCCTTGAGACACAAGGCGTCACCGCCAGCAGCTCTTTAGATAGGAGAACGGCCAGGATCAAACTTAATTCGTCCCAAAAACAATCGCCACCTGGCCAATGAGACGGGAGTTGAGACGCCTAGCCGATTGCACGTAAGCGTAGATTCTGTGGTCAGAATAACCAGACACAACGTTGCTCCGCCTCCCTCAACCACAGTGGCGCCACCCTCCACAAGGGCAAGCTTCACCCAGAGAAGCTCCGTTACCCACATCGAATTCCTTTCCGCGGCGAAAGGCGTACGAGATAGTAGGCCAGGGATGGAGTTAACTGTCCGGCGGACATCGCTACATAGGAGGCAGCCAACTCCCACATCAGCGACGCCCACTTCAACGGCGTTAACTGACGGGCCGTGTCCGGGGTTGGGAGAGAGAATCGGGTGCAAGGCTGGTGAATCGCCTCTCAAATCCAGAAACGCCGATCCGCCCGGATTCCACTTGAAGGTCCTGATACTGGAAGTCAAGGCAGTTAATGGAGCGCCACACGGCTGTAATCCCGGGATGAATCTGCGCGCAGAAATTGCGAACCCCAAAAATCTCTGGAGCTGCAATCTCGCACCGGCCTGGGCCCATTCCAGAATCCGCTCAACCTTCCTCCTGGTCCATCCCAATCTCTCCCCTGGAGATGATGTACCCAGAAAGGATGTCGTGGTGGGCGTGAAACGCACTGGCCTTCACGAACAGGCGATTCTCCACCAACGCTGCAGAACCTGGGCCGACATGCTGGACGCGGGTCGGAAGGTTCCTTCTAGAAGATCAGAATGTCATCCAGGTAAACAAAACACAAAGAGACCGATCATATCTCTCAGGACGCTGCTCACCATACTCTGGAATACTCGCTGGAGCATTGGTCAGTCCAAACGGCATCACCCGATACTCGAGCGACCCATCGGTGTGTTGAAACCCGCCAACCACTAGCCTCTCTCTGATCCCGACCAGGTGATACGCAGTAGGTCTAGCTTGGTGAACACCCCGCAGCACCTTAAGGAGTCGAAAGAACTTCAAGGGCAGGGGAATATTGTTGAATCCGTGATGTCAGCCAACCCCCGAAGTCATCAATACACGGTCGAAGAGAGCCAACCTTCTTACCCACAAAGAAGAATCCTGCCCCCAGGGGTGATGACGAGGGATCAACGAGACCAGCAGCTAGGACTCCTTGATGTAGGTCCCCAACGCCTCACGTCTGTGCCGGGAGATACTGTATAACCTTCCCTTTGGGGTAGACATGGCTCCAGGAACCAGGTTGATGGCAAATGAACATATGGTCGGGTGGGGAGGGAGTGACAGAGCCTTCTGCTTACTGAAAACTTCCCCAAATCGTAGATATGCCCCGGGAACCAGGGACAAATCTGGGGGTTTAGCCTCAATCACCTGACTGGGAACCGAATGGGGCAGGCAGTCTTGAGACAGTTAGCATGACAATCAAGGCTCCAACTGTTACCCTGCTCCGTCACCCAATCGAATCGCGGGATTGTGTTCCTTTCAGCCAGGGGTATCCAAGGACCAGAGGAACATGGGAAGACTGCAGAATGAAGAATGAAATCATCTCAGAATGATTCCCCGACAAACGCATCTTAACCGCTCAGTCCCCATCGTGGAATACGGCCAGACTACTGCCGCTCAGAGTGGTCGCCTAATGGTTTCCCCGCAATTGCTCTTGGAAAGCCCCAGCCGTTCCACCAACTCGGCATCAAAGAAAGCTTCCGATCGCACCTGGAACCGATCAAAGCGCTGCGCTAAGCTCTGATTCCTGTTCACAAGGGTAGCCAGGAAACGGGTCTGACAGAGGTACTGGAGAGGTTGAAACTGGCTCGCTAAAAGTCCTCCTAACCTTAGCGAGCCGGGCAGTTTGACGACCGGACGGAACAAGTGGAGATGTAATGTCCCGAGACTACCACGGTAGAGGCAGCTGGTCTTACGTTATGTTGACGCTCCTCCTTGCTGCCGCCCCCACTTGCATGGGTTCAGAATCGGGAGAGACCTTCCACTAATCCATTGTGGTGGAGAATGATCGACGTGTTCTGGTCACACCACCCGACCCGACTGGGAACTGAGAAGCTGATCGATTGGACGGACTCCGCTACTGCTTCTCCCTCCTTCGGCTCTCGGACTCGATGACCACCCGACAGACAAGGCTACTAAGCTGTCCAGGTCACTAGGTTCGGATAGGAGATCAACTCATCCTTGAGCTGCTCCGACAGACTGGTAAAAGGCCGCTGCAGAGACTCACCTGCCCACCCACTTCCACCGCCAACGCCTTCGAACCCGAACACGAAGTCGCCACGCCTACGCAGTTCCTTGCTGAAGCGAAAACAGGCGCCTAGCTGGGCGCCCCTTCTCGGACGGAATGGTCGAAGAGCTTCCTCATCTCGGGCCGTGAACTGGTAAGGGAAGCCATGCAGGGTCTTGTCGTCCCAAACGGCTGAAGCCCACTCCAGCGCTCGACCACGAAACCAGCAACGCAATCACAAAGGCTATCCTAGCCCCTGTCTGTGGCATAAGAGTAGGCCTTTCGTAGATCAACACTAATCCACACATGCACATAAGGAAGGAACGGCATCTTCCCAGCTCCCCTCACATACCCATCCGCGCCGGAACCCGGCTCACGGAAGGACACAGCTCCAGAAGCGGCAGGCGCAGGATGGGTGGAACCCGGGTAGTGGATCCTCCACTCGGAAATTTCTGCGTTGTTCTGACCTCCGCCAGACCGGGTAGAACGGTTCCGAACTGACAACGCCGACCTCCCGTAGTACGTTCATATGATGGCCCAACATCTTCTCCTGAGGATGGCATGAGTTCTAACAGGGTCCAGGGTCCGGCTGGGTTCATTATTGGCCGGATCGCTTGTCACGGTCCCCAAACAGAACCCGGAAGCAGACCAGGACAAGGAGAGTTGGAACGAAGGTGAGGGTTTAATACAGATTCAACAAAGGTGCAGGATAATCCAGGGAACAGAGCCTGCGGGCGTGGATGAGCTGTTGAGGGTGCAAAGTTGTTGTCCAATGGAGGCGGGCAGCCGCCGACCATCAGGCAGAGTGTAGGGGTGAGGGTTCCGAGAGTGACTGGAGATGGAACAAAAACGGAGGTAAGCCAACAATAAACCAACAAGGTACAAAACAACAAAACTAACGCTAGAAGCCCCAGGACTGATACTCTGATAAACCTACTGTTCACTAACCATCCGGCAGGAACTGGGATGTTTGCCCAGAGCCGTAAGAAGGGCGATGGATCAGGACCAGGTGTGCAGGATTGCTGATGGGATGCAGGTGCGGGAATCAAGCAGAGCTTCCTCGCGACGCCCCCGAACCCGAAAACTGGAGATCACGAACAGGAAAACTAGTCACCAGACAGGACCCGACTCAGACTGCCGGATCGCTACACCCCTTTTCCATTAAAGGTTTAACCCTTTATTGCTTCTTTAATCAGCGCAAACAGTTTTCAGCTGTGCTAACTTAATTGCAACAGGGTTTTCTAATAATCAATTTGATGTTATTTTATTTGGTAAGTCTCTAAGAGCTTTTGTACACCTGGATTGTACATACTTTTATTCTTTTTATTGTAAGCTCTGTCAAGTTGGTTGTTGATCATTGCTAGACAGCCATTTTCAAGTCTTGCCATAAAGCTTCAAGCCGATTTACGCCAAAGCTGTAACTTAGCCACCCAGAACATTCAATGTCGTCTTGCTAAGCAACTCCTAAATATAATTGCAAAAGGGTTTTCTAATAATCCATTTGATGTTATTTTAATGGACAAAAAAAATCTTCTAAAAACAAGTACATTTCTATGACCCCAAACTTTTGAACGGTAGTTTATATTTTTTCCCTAAGTTGATAGACTAACTGTTAAACATTTCGAGCTAAATGTTTGATTACTGTATCAAAGTCATAAATCCATCAAATTATTAAATGTTCCTCAGACATTTAAATGTTTTGCTACATTTGCCAAACTTCAGATCAATTATTCCTCTGCTCTGAACATAACAAGAAGAAGATACCTATATCCTTTTAGACAAAGTGTGGGTTTAATCCTGGGATGCTGATTGGTAAAAACCACATTCCAGCCAGTGTCTATTCCACAAGTTACCACCGGCTAAGGCTATTACATGCTGAAATGCCTATTTACTGTTCCATTTTCACTGCATAATCCATTGTCTCATCAGCCCAACCAGGCAACGTATAAAACTTCATCTCCGCTGTAAAAAGCTAATGAAGTCCCAGAGAGGACATAGTGAATAAAAAGCTATTATTCCCTCGTTATGTCGATCACAACTTATTTATCTCATGATCACCACATAACAAAAAGTTGTTTGTATCGAGATACTAGATAAACTCTATAAATAGGAATGGACGGATTGATGATAAGATTGACAGTGGTGGAACCATGCTGGATCTGCACATACTGAACGAGATGCCTGACAGGCAGCACTGTCTCCCAGGCTGTGTTCCACCCCCAAAACCACAGCCAATCACGTGCAAGCAACAACACAGCTAACTTGGCTAGTCTTGTGAGTGAGCAAGCTAGCTAGAGCCAAGTAAAAAAATTGTATTGTAGTCTTGTTAGCTAGCTTGAAAATTCTACCGTATGCTGTTTGTTGGTTTGCAGAACCTGGGATGGGCAGTATGTGTATACTTGTAAGTGACACTCATGTTTTATGGGTAATATTTACATTTACAGAGTGGGAGAGCTCCATTTCTAACAGGCTGATCAGATTCAATATCAGCCCCAGAGCTGATAAGTCACGATTCTGGGTCTTTAAACTGTTTCATAGGTAAAGCTCCTTGCAGGCAGATTTGGTAGTCCGTGCATTATGGCTAAGGATCAAGAGTGGGTGCGCTTCATTCCTGGTGCAGGGCTGGATCAGATTCAATAGTCAGGATTCTGGGCCTTGTAGGCTGTCTGCAAGTGAGCCTCACGCATGAAACAGCCTAGAAGGCAGCATCCTGATTTATCAAATCAAAGTTTATTGGTGGCGACACAGATGTTACATATTGCCTGGCAAAGCGAAATGCCTGTGTTTCTAGCACCAACAGTACAGTAAGCACCCCGATCAATAAAACACAATAAACACTATCCCCAAAAATTTTTATTAAGAAACATCAGAACAAGCTATGTCAGAAAGTCCGGAATATATATATATATATATATATATATATATATATATATATATATATATATATATATATGCGTGAGCTCCATAATTCACTGGATATGACCATTCTTTTGTTATTTTGGTTCTGGTACTCTAGCACTTGAGCTTGGAAAGTGATACAATGACAACAGGCTGAAGTGCAGACTGTCAGCTTTAATTTGAGGGTATTTTCAACATATCGGATGAACCGTATTTCAACAACTATAGAAGCTTTTGTACATGGTCCCCTCATTTTCGGGCATCAAAAAACATTGGACAGTTTTAACATAATGTAGAATAAAGTAATCTTGGCTGTTAATATTTGGTCGCATATCTTTGCATGCAATGACTGCTTGAAGTCCGCGACAGACCAGCCATCACCAGACGCTGGGTATCTTCCTGGTGATGCTCTGCCAGGCCTGTACTGCAGCCATCTTCTGTTCCTGCTTGTTTCGGGGACTTATTGCCTTAAGTCTCTCTCTTCAGCATGTAAAATGCACGCTCAATTGGATTCAGATCTGGTGATTGACTCCGCCAGTCAAGGTTTTTTCACTTTTTGGCCATCAAAACCCCTTTGTTGCTCTAGCAGTATGTTTAGGGTCATTGTCTTGTTGTAGGATTGCGCAGTCGCCCAATGAGTTTGGAGGCATTTTGGTTTTTTATCTGGAGTAGATAAAATATTTCTGAGTAGACTTCAGAATTCATTGTTCTACTTCTGTCTGGCAGTCACATCATCGATGAAGACAAGTGAGCCTGTTCCACTGCATAGCATACATGTGTCTGGGTTTTAACACCCTCCACCATGTTTCATGACAGGTGGTAAGTGCTTTGGATCAGTGGGCATTTCTTTTTTTTTTTCCACACTTTTGTCTATCCATCACTCTAGTACATGTTAATCTTTGTCTCATTTGTCCACAATATTTTTTTCCAGAACTCTTGGGGTTCTTTAGGGTGCTTTTTAGCAAACTGTAATCTTGCCTTCGTGTTCTTCAGGCTTATCAGTGGTTTGTATCTTGTAGTGTACCCTCTGTAGTCCTGCTGGTGTAGTCCTTCTGCGTATGGTAGACTTTGACACATCTACACCTGCATCCAGGAGAGTGTTTTTGATCTGTTGGGCCGTTATCTGGATTCTGCTTCGCCAGGAGAAGTGTCCCCGTCAATCCACCAAACATCTTCACCTCTTCTACTGGGTCTTTTTGATTATAATTGAGTCTCACCGGGAAAGCTTCTCTATGTTAATGATGGAACAAAACTGTTGACTTGGGCATGGCCAGGTTTTTGCAATGTTCCTGAATGATTGATTTTCATTTCTTGAGCCTTATGACGGCCAACTTCATTTGCATCGACACTGCTGTCTTCCTCAGTGTTGTGACACCCCCAATAACAACTCCTCCAAAGGCACTAGCAACAGTCTAGAATCATTACTATTCATCAACAGCTCCTCCATTCTACTAACGACACTAAAATGAATACATCCTGCTCAACTCACACATTCGGAAGCACGTTAATAAATACTTGTAGTGCCTTAAAATGGGGGACCATGTACAAAAGGTGCTGTCATTTCTAAACGTTCATCCGAACGCGTATGAAAATACCCCCAAATTAAAGCTGACAGTCTGCACTTCACACTCTACTGTCATTGTATCCTTTCAAACTCAAAGTGCTAGAGCACAGAACCAAAAATAACAAAACAATGGTCACTGTCCAATGGAATTATGTGGAGCTCACT
>NW_025538048.1:5000-23818 GCF_020615455.1 Coregonus clupeaformis | reverse complement strand
ATTACTACGTTTATTTATCCACTGTACACTGCCATTTACCAGATTTAGCTAGATCATTTTCATCTGTAGACCCTGGGCAGGCGATCAACATCAATACAATCCACCACAGTATAACACACTATTAATATCTCACTAGGTCAGAGCGTTTGGATTCTACTTATTCAGATTTTCTTTATTTGTACTATTTTCTACATTGTAGAATAATAGTAAACATCACACTATAAATAACACATATGAATCATGCCCCGTGTAGCTCAGTTGGCCCAAGCATGGCGCTTGCAACGCCAGGGTTGTGAGTTCGATTCCCACGAGAGCCAGTATAAAATAATGTATGCACTCTCACTAACTGTAAATTAAGCTCTGATAGATACTAAAATGCTAAATGTAATGTGTTAAACAAATCAAAATATATTTTATATTTGAGATTCTTCAAATAGCCTGCATTGCCTTATTACTTCACTCTTGGCATTCTCTCAACAAACTCCACCTGGAACAGTCTTGAATTCCCACAACTGAGCACTTGTTGGCTGCTTTTTCCTTCACTCTGCCGTCCGACTCATCCCAAACCATCTGTTGGGTTGAGGAGTCAGGTGATTATGTAGGTTCATCTGATACAGCACTCAAAATTACTCTCCTTCTTGGTAAAAATAGCCCTTACACAGCCTGGAGGTGTGTTGGGTCATTGTCTATTGAAAAACAAATGATAGTCCCACCTAAGCCCCAAGCCAGATGGGGATGGCATATCGCTGCAGAATGCTGTGTAGCCATGCTGGTTAAGTGTGCCTTAATTCTAAATAAATCACTGACAGTTCACCACCCCAACCACCCCCCACACCATAACACCTCATCCTCCATGCTTCGCGGTGCAGAGCCACACATGCAGAATCATCCATTCACCCCCGCGTCTCACAAAGATTGTTTTGTAGATCAGAGGAGCATGACAGGTTGTGTTTAGATCAGAAACTCAACATACACACACACCCTCATATCACAGACTACTGTGACCTATATTGTTCCTAAATAGCTTTTCATAAAATGTTTCTCTTCCTGCAGAAAGCGCACATGAAATGTTGGTAATAGCATGGTGGAATGGAGGCGCTGTGACCTTTAGGTTGCTTTGACAATTACCTCTCTCCTGACTTGCTTTGAGCTAGAAGGGCCCCGACCAGAGATCAATGCAGTGCAGTCAGCATTCTTCATCTCGTTTGAGTGGGAGTGGGTGGGCGGTCAGACAACTTTGGGATGAGAATATTTGAAACGGTCCTCATTCTGTTTTTCATTAGCCTTACTATTTATTAATCTAACATCTTACCTATTGTATTAAATTAACATCTTACCTATTTATTACATATCTTACCTATTTATTACATAACATCTTACTTTGTATTAAATTAACATCTCACCTATTCTAATACAATGTCAATTGTTATGTTAAAATCCTTCGCATGAATGCCCCACATTATTACCACATTAATTGATAATATATATTATTTTATTGTAAATTTACAAACATATATAATTATAAATATCTTTGAAACTTATCTCATATTATATGTGAGAATAAGTATAGCCAGTTATAATTTATACTTGACGCAGATAATAACAAACAATATTTACATCGCTCAAGAGAAAAATATAATATCTATTGTTTACAGGAAACTCCATTCACAATTCTACATTTAGTCATTTTACTCTTTACTTATTAGTGAATACATATACAGTGGGGGAAAAAGTATTTGGTCACACCTGTTCAAGTTCTCCCACTAAAAAGATAAAGGCCCTGTAATTTTCATCATGTTACACGTCAACTACTGACAACAATTAAAAAAAACAAAAAATCACATTTATTTTTATATTATTGCAAATTATGGTAAATAATATTTGGTCACCTCTAGCAAACAAGCAAGATTTCTGGCTCTCACAGACCTGTAACTTCTTTCTTTAGCTCCTCTATCCTCCATCGTTACTGTATTAATGCACCTGTTTGAACTTGTTATCATATAAAACACCTGTCCACAACCTCAAACATCACACTCCAGATCCTTGGCCAAACCAAAACTTCAAAGACACACACAAAATTGTAGACCTGCACCAGGCTGGGAGACTGAATCTGCAATTAAACAGCTTGGTTTGAAAAATCAACTGTGGAGCAATTTTAGAAATGAAGACATACAAACCACTATAATCTCCCTCAATCTGGGGCTCCCGCAAATCTCACCCGTGTCAAATATCACAGAGCGTGAGCAAAAATCCCAAACCACCGGGGGACCTAGTGAATGACCTGCAGAGACTGGACCCAATACAACCTACCATCATAACACCTACGCCGCCAGGGACTCAAATCCTGCAGTGCCAGGTTCCCTGCTTAAGCCATACATTCCACCGTCTAAGTTTGCTAGAGTGCATTTGATGATCCAATTGATGTCATATGTCATACCAATGATGTTTTGTAAAACTCAACTCGAATCGTGTTTGGAGGACAAAGAATGCTAGTTCATCCAAACACCATACCTACTCTGAAGCATGGGGGTTGAAACATCATGCTTTGTGGCTGTTCCTTTTGCTGCAAAGGGACCAGGACCTTCCGTGTAAAGGAAACAATGAATGGGGCCATGTATTGAGATTTTGAGTGAAAACCTCCTTCCATCAGCAAGGGGCATTGAAGATGAAACGGTGGCTTCTTTCAGCATACAATATCCCACACACACCGGTGGCTTCTAACTTTTCAAGAACCTGGAGTCCTACCAGTCTCCAGATCTCAACCCCCATAAAAATCTTTGGAGGAGTTGAAAGTCCGTGTTGCCCATCGACAGCCCCCAAAACATCACTGCTTAGGATCTGCATGGAGGAAATCGGCCAAAATCCAAACAGTTTGTGAAAACCTTGTGAAGACTTACAAAACGTTTACCTGTTCATTCCAACAAGTTATAACAAAGTATTGAAAATTTTTATTATTGACCAAATACTTATTTTCCACCATAATTTGCTAATAAATTCATACAAATCCTACAATGTATTTTTCTGATTTTTTCTCCTCATTTTGTCTGTCATAGTTGCGTTACCTATGATAAATTCCTCTCTCATTTAGTGGGAACTTGCACACATTGGTGGCTGACTATCTTTTTTCCCCCACTTATATTTTTATACTGCCCCGTAATCGACCCCAACTGGCGTTGCAAACACCATTCTCTATCACTGAGCTACATCCCTGCGCCCATTCCCTCCCCCTACCTGGACCTGGGCCAATTGTGCGCCCCCATGAGTCTCCCTCGCGCCCTCGACAAGCCTGATTCCCAGGATCTCTAGTGCACATTAGCACTTAACCACTGCCCCACTCAGGAGACATTCTAGATGATTGCGTGAAAAGGCTAAATATATTCTCCCATGCTCTCAAATGGTATATTTATCATATTTCATCCAATTAAATTTCTCGATAAGGTAGATGATTATTTTAAAAATATGTTATTACCATAAACAAATATGCTCATTATTTACCAAATATATATCCACACTTTAAAATATATATAATAAATATCAACCTTGCAAGCAATTCAAGACTCTATTATTATGGTGGGAGATTTAATACTGTTTTTAAATAGCTCAATGACTGTAAAGGAAATCACACTACAAACTATCACCCTCATGCTCTTAAGAAATCGTGAATGTCATGATACATTAGAATATAGATATTGCTAATCTCCTGATCTTATTCATTACTCTCAAGCTAGTCGTCTTGACTTCTTTCTTATCTCATTCTCGTTCACCAAAAGTTTAAAAAAGTGTTGATGGGGCCTCGTCGGACCATCATATAATTGCATATACATTACTCTTACTAATTTCACGTGGGCGAGATATTGGAAATTTTATCAAAGCCTATTGGATATACTTGTTTTTAACTAGGACAGAGGAATTTATAACTATTTTCTCCACATAACATCGGTACACAAATCCCCTTATTGATGGGTCACTTTTAAATGTCCTATAGAGTCCATGCAATTCAATACTCATCCGAAAACAAAAGCAATTTGGTCAAAAAGTCCACACTAACAAAAGAAATAGAAGGTCTAACAGAACAGATAGATAGCAATAACAACTGAACATAGAGGCTCAGAATAAATTAGAGGAAAAACAAAAACCAAATGGAGAACTTATTCAAAAAGATCAAGTTAATATATTATAAAAAATACAAATGTATTAAAAAAATCCCAATTCTTTTTATCTTCAACATAGAAATGCTACCATAAATAATTTATTGACTTTACAATGACGGAGTCACCCTCATTCACCAAATATTTTTGAAGGAGGAAGCAAAGTACTTTAAGCATATGTTTTACCTTCAGTCGCCTCACATCTCCTCTAACTAAGCTAATTGTAGTGATTTTTTTTCTATTGATAATGTCAAAATTAACAGCCATACAGAAAGACTCATGTGAAGGTGAAATTACAGAGGAGGAACTTCTGATGCAATTAAAACTAAGTCAAAACTCCAGGTTTGATGGCATACCAGTCGAGGTATACCAAACCTTTTTTATATACTCAAACCGTTATTACATTTTTAACCACTCCAATGTAAAATGTAATTATCAACACTCAACAACGGGATACAAGTGGAAAATGTAAAGATCCATCCATTTGATTCCCCCTTACACTTCAGTGTTTAAATTATTACATTATAGCATAATTAAAAAGTATTGTCACATTATTCATTCTAATAGACGGTTTTTTACATGGAAGATACATTGAATATATAAAGGCAAGTATTGGAAACAATAAACACTATGACAAATCTGGGAAACCAGGCCTACTATTCATAGCCCGAGGGATTCGAAAAGGCATTTATAAAGTACGACTGGAGTTTATATATAAATGCCTGGAGAATTTCAATTTAGGAGAATCTCTTATAAAATGGGTTTATTTTTTATTTATTTTTTAAATCATGTATATAACCCTAGTTAAAATATAAATAATGGCTATTTCTCAGAAAGAGGAGAGAAACAAGGTTGTCCACTATCGGCATATCTATTTATTATGGCCATCGAAATGTTAGTATTAATCTACAATATATCAAGGGATTATAAATCGGGCTTAAAAACAAAGTGTCATTATCCAGCTATATTCATGTTTTCTTTTAAATCCACAACTTGAATCCCTCCACAGCCTCATAGAGACCTCTCTGGATTACAACCAAGTTATATAAATTACTATATTACTATTGATCACTAAAAAATACATTTTTACATTACCATGTTTTACCAATCAATGGTCTAATGGTGATGTGGAGTATACCTAATACATATCCCAAAAGGAAATAAATGATCTCACTCCCCAAAAAATAATAATAGATAAGATCTTCTACTATAAAGGTAAATCCTGTCAATTGTGAAAACCACCTATTTAATTCTTTATTTATCCCGTTTATATTTGCTTTTCTTCTTCCAAAAGTTTTTTTATTATATGAGAAAAAAACATTCCATTTTATTTGGAGCAACAACCCAGACAAAATTAAGCGGGCCTATTTATATAATGAATATGAATTCGGGGGACATAAATTATTACATATTAAAGCATTAACCTATCATTAAAAGCTTCAGTCATACGAAGTTATACTTCAATCCGAACTGGTTCTCTAGCAAACTAGTCACCCAATTTTCACTTTTTCCCTTTATTCAGATTTCAACCTCTCCTTTCAGTATTTAAAAAAATAATCTCCCAAATGTCACTATCTTCTAAAACAAGCCATAGAAAGTTGGTTGCAATTTCAATTTAATCCTCCAGAAACTACAAACAAATATTGCAAATATTGTGGTTAACTCAAATATACTAATTGATTAAAAAACGTTATTTTTTGAAAAATTGTAAAAAAAAATGTATAATCTTCGTAAATGATATTGTCGTGGAATGTATTATGCATAAAAACATATGGAAATGTCTCTCTACCCAAAATTACAACCAAATAATTCACCTTACCGCAAAAATGGAGAGGAAAGTGGAAGGGGAGAAAGTAAGGAACTTGTCTGTCGGCCTTGCATTAAAGAACATAATTGGTTAAAGAAAATTGTGATAAATAAACTGGTAAACTTTTTTATTTAAGACCAAAGGATTACACCTCCCATATGATTGCAAAATAGTTGGGAATTTTTGGCGTACCATCCCATGGCGTTTTTATGAACTTCAAACGATTCAAACTTAATTTTTCAATTTAAATTATTATATAAAAATTCATCTACCAATAGAATTTATTTATATGGGGATACAATCTTCCCAGCTCTGCAATCTTGCTGTAAACAAATCATTACATCATTTTTTTGGTACTGTCCATTTGTAGCTTGTTTTTGGACACAGGTCCAATCTAAGATTAATATTTGCATGAGCTATCCCTGCAATAGCACTACTGTGATCTGAAAGTCATAATCAATCAATCAATAATATATTAATACTCTTTAAAAATGTTTATTTTCAATTCACAAACTGTAAAAACCAATAAATTTCAACTTTTTCAAACATCACATACTTATTATTGGCAAATAAAATCCATATGATGTGTTAAGATAGATGGGGGTGTTGAATGGACTAAGGATGACTATAACAACTAACAACAACTATTACAATTATTAGACATCTGTGTCCATAAGTATATTGGTTATAGTTGTGAGCTTTTGTAAAGAGCACAGTTGGAAAGATATGGCATATAAAGCAAGCCAGATGACATCATGAAAATGATCGGAGGAGGTTCAGGAGTAAAAACAAACAAAATATAATTGTTGACTGTCTCCATAAAATGTATATGAAGTAGAGGCCTAAGCATTGTTGTTTATGGTTTACTCCAATTAGGGAAGGGGTGGTGGGGTTCGAAAGTAATAAAGGGAAATATATATATTTTTAAAATATTTATGTGTGTGTGTGTGTGTGTGTGTGTTATATTTTTTTATATATTATATATATATATATATACACACACACACACCCCCCACACACATTTTATATGTATTATATATGTGTGTGTGTGTGTGTTTGTGTTATTTGTCTGTGTTATATATATATATATGTGTATACAGTGGGGATTATTTATCCTTCCGATTTTTCTGGGTTTCCTACTTACAAAGCATGTAGGTCTTATTTTTATCATATCACTTCATGTGACAGAATCTAACAAAAATCCAGAATCTTTATATTTTTAATAATTAATTTGCATTTTTTGCACTGACATAATATTTGATACATCAGAAAATCAAACTTAATATTTGGTACAGAAACCTTTGTTTGCAATTACACAGAGATCATAGCTTCCCTTTCTTACGTTTGCACCTGCGCGGGATTTTGGCCCACTCCAAAATCCTTCTTCGCTGTCGTGACAATACTTTCATCCCTCCAAAGATTTTCTATTGGGTTCTCTAACTCTACACTCCGCCTTGGATGCTTTTTTCCCTGCTGTGTGTTTCGTCTTGTCATGCTGAAGACCCGGCCACACCCATCTTCAATGCTCTTACTGAGGGAAGGGGTTGTTGGCCAAGATCTCGCATACATGCCCCATCCATCCTCCCCTCAATGGGTAGTTATCCTGTCCCCCTTTGCAAAAAGCATCCCCAAAGAATATGTTTCCACCTCCATTTCTTGGGATGTTTCTTGGGGTTTCTCATCCTTCTTCTTCCTCCCTAGTTTCCAAAATCTTTTTTTTCATCAACCACATACCTTCTCCCATTCCTCCTCTGATCATCCGATGGTCATTGGCAAACTTCAGACGGGCCTGGACATGTGCTGGCTTGAGCAGGGGTTGCGTGCGCTGTATTTTTAATCGCATGCGGCGTAGTGTGTTACTAATGGTTTTCTTTGAGAATTGGTCCCCTCTCTTCAGGTCATTACCAGTCCTGCCGTGTAGTTCTGGGCTATCCCTCACCTTCCTCATGATCATTGATGCCCCACAGGTGAGATCTTGCATGGAGCCCCAGACCGAAGGTGACTGACCATCATCTTGAACTTCTTCTATTTTCTAATAATTACGCCTAACAGTTGTTTCCTTCTCACCAAGCTGCTTGCCTATTGTCCAGTAGCCCATCCCAGCCTTGTGCAGGTCTACAATTTTATCCTGATGTCCTTACACAGCTCTCTGGTCTTGGCCATTGTGGAGAGGTTGAGTCTGTTTGATTGAGTGTGTGGACAGGTGTCTTTTATACAGTAACGTAGTTCAAACAGGTGGTTAATACTGGTAATGAGTGGAGAACAGGAGGGCTTCTTAAAGAAAAACTAACAGGTCTGTGAGAGCCGAATTCTTACTGGTTGGTAGGTGATCAAATACTTATGTCATGCAATAAAATGCAAATTAATTACTTAAAAATCATACAATGTGATTTTTCTGGATTTTGTTTTAGATTCCGTCTCTCTCGTTGAAGTGTACCTATGATAAAAATTACAGACCTCTACATGCTTTGTAAGTAGGAAAACCTGCAAAATCAGCAGTGTATCAAATACTTGTTCTCCCTACTGTATATGTGTATGTATATATGCGAGAAAAAACAAACATATGGGGATTGGAAGTGATGCAGACAATTACATTGCTGGAAGTTACAATCTATCTGCAATATTAAAGCTGATCTACCCCTAAAAAAACAAAAAACAAAAAAACATCTTACCTTTGGTATTAAATTAACATCTTACCTATTGTGTTGAAATAACATCTTACCTATTGTGTTGAAATAACATCTTACCTATTGTGTTGAAATAACATCTTTGTCACATTATTCACACACACTGCACATTGGTTGCTTCAAGTTAAAGGGAATGTTCACCCATTTTGAATGTTATATTGTTTTTGTGCATCTCTGAGTGATGTTCTATTCAATTCCCTGGGTCATTTCATGTATCTGAGTTCAAGCAGGCAGAAATCCAGCTGGTATGTCGTAGCACTGTGATAAAGTCGCTCTCACTACACTGGAAGTTAATAGAAAATACGACTTTTAGATCCGAAACGTCTATCATACATGTCAGATTTAAATTCTGGCCGATGTCATAACTTTGGGAGGATGTCTTCTCTCGAATGAGCCATTGATCATATTTTTGCGATGTTCCTACCTGGAGAAATGTGTAATTTAAAGGAGGGTCTATACGCTTTAGTCCAGGATGCATTGCAGGGTGCCGTTGCAGAGATATTCTAGAAAGGAGAGAGGAATCAATACTCGCCCCGCCCAGCAGACTGCCGACCAATCACGTTCCGTTGTCATGCTGCGTCACGCGGTTGCTAAGCTAATTGTCACAAATCACATGGTCATAAAAATATTGTTCTCACATATATATTAGTGTTATCTAACACTGAATGAAAGGAATGAATGGTTTTGGGTGGATTCTTCCTTTAAGTAGCCTACCTCTCCTCTCCTAGTTGGGCGTGCCAGATCAAGTGTGCCTAGAATATGTGTGGTCTCAATGAAATAGAGTAGGCTATTGCCTACGCATGGGCAGAGAAGCACGGGGCAGTTATCTTTCCAAGGAAATGGACTTCCTAAATATGATTAGGCTATAATTTACTACATTGCCTAGAAAATAAATATTGATCACCCATATTTGTCTCCATCTGAAAATCTTCCCACTCCTAAAATATAGGATATAAAAATAGCTCAAGAGAAGTGCCGTCTCTCCAACTCTGCTCTCTTCAAACTACATCTATCATATTGGCTGATCTAGCCCAGTAATACAACGTAAAGGGCCATGTGAGAATCTCTAGTAGTTGAACCTATTTCTTAGGTTATTTTTGAGCATTTTGATATTGCCTAAAGGGCGCAAATTTGCTTGGACCATGGCCTGGTACAGGAGCTGCGTCACATAGGCCTAAAATAACACTGCAGGACTGGGGTTGGGACCATTTGTTGCGGTAGCAGGGAGGACTGGGGTTGGGACCATTTGTTGCGGTAGCAGGGAGGACTGGGGTTGGGACCATTTGTTGCGGTAGCAGGGAGGACTGGGGTTGGGACCATTTGTTGCGGTAGCAGGGGGGGACTGGGGTTGGGACCATTTGTTGCGGTAGCAGGGAGGACTGGGGTTGGGACCATTTGTTGCGGTAGCAGGGAGGACTGGGGTTAGGACCATTTGTTGCGGTAGCAGGGAGGACTGGGGTTGGGACCATTTGTTGCGGTAGCAGGGAGGACTGGGGTTGGGACCATTTGTTGCGGTAGCAGGGAGGACTGGGGTTGGGACCATTTTTGTTGCGGTAGCAGGGAGGACTGGGGTTGGGACCATTTGTTGCGGTAGCAGAGGGGACTGGTTGGGACCATTTCTGTTGCGGTAGCAGGGAGGACTGGGGTTGGGACCATTTTTGTTGCGGTAGCAGGTGGGAATCGGACAGAAAGCCAGCGGGGCAGGCGGGTGCGGTATGAAAGCCAGCGGGAGCAGGCGGGTGCGGTATGAAAGCCAGCGGGAGCAGGCGGGTGCGGTATGAAACCAGCGGGAGCGGTATGAAGCCAGCGGGAGCGGCGGGTGCGGTATGAAAGTCGCGGGAGCGGCGGGTGCGGCATGAAAGCCAGCGGGAGCAGGCGGGTGCGGTATGCGCCAGCGGGAGCAGGCGGGTGCGGTATGAAAGCCAGCGGGAGCAGGCGGGTGCGTTATGAAAGCCAGCGGGAGCAGGCGGGTGCGGTATGAAAGCCAGCGGGAGCAGGCGGGTGCGGTATGAAAGCCAGCGGGAGCAGGCGGGTGCGGTATGAAAGCCAGCGGGAGCAGGCGGGTGCGGTTGAAAGCCAAGCGGGAGCAGGCGGGTGCGTGTGAAAGCCAGCGAGCAGGCGGGTGCGGTATGAAAGCCAGCGGGAGCGGCGGGTGCGGTATGAGCCAGCGGGAGCAGGCGGGTGCGGTATGAAAGCCAGCGGGAGCGGCTAATAGTCCTAGCCTCTAATAGTCCTAGCCTCTAAAACACATGGCTAGTCAGCCTGGATGTTGACTTGGACATCGCCATGGTGATTAGAAGTGATGTTTAATGTTTAACTTTTTATTGTATGCATTTTTATCTCATACAGATATAATGGAGAGTGGGAGATGGGGAAGGGCTCTGGAAGACATCCTCTACAGAGCACAGCTGGAGCTCTACTCTCAGCCCCTGCTGGTAAGACCCTAACCTGGGACTATTAACTCGGCCCCTGCTGGTAAGACCTAACCCATGGGACTATTACTCGGCCCCTGCTGGTAAGACCTAACCCATGGGACTATTAACGTAAGACCTAACCCATGGGACTATTAACTTCGGCCCCTGCTGGTAAGACCTAACCCATGGACTATTAACTCGGCCCCTGCTGTGTAAGACCTAACCCATGGGACTATTAACTCAGCCCCTGCTGGTAAGACCTAACCCATGGGACTATTATCTCGGCCCCTGCTGGTAAGACCTAACCCATGGGACTATTATCTCGGCCCCTGCTGGCAAGACCTAACCCATGGGACTATTAACTCAGCCCCTGCTGGTAAGACCTAACCCATGGGACTATTTCTCGCCCCTGCTGGCAAGACCTAACCCATGGGACTATTATCTCGGCCCCTGCTGGTAAGACCTAACCCATGGGACTATTATCTCGGCCCCTGCTGGTAAGACCTAACCCATGGGACTATTATCTCGGCCCCTGCTGGTAAGACCTAACCCGTGGGACTATTAACTCAGCCCCTGCTGTGTAAGACCTAACCCATGGGACTATTAACGTAGACCTAACCCATGGGACTATTATCTCAGCCCCCTGCTGGTAAGACCTAACCCATGGGACTATTAACTCAGCCCCTGCTGGTAAGACCTAACCCATGGGACTATTAACTCAGCCCCTGCTGGTAAGACCTAACCATGGGACTATTAACTCAGCCCCTGCTGTTGTAAGACCTAACCCATGGGACTATTAACTCAGCCCCTGCTGTGTAAGACCTAACCCATGGACTATTAACTCGGCCCCTGCTGTGCAAGACCTAACCCATGGGACTATTCTAACTTCGGCCCCTGCTGTAAGACCTATCCCATGGGACTATTAACTCGGCCCCTGCTGGTAAGACCTAACCCATGGGACTATTAACTCGGCCCCTGCTGGTAAGACCCTAACCCATGGGACTTTAACTCGGCCCCTGCTGGTAGACCTAACCCATGGACTATTAACTCGGCCCCTGCTGGTAAGACCTAACCCATGGGACTATTAACTCAGCCCCTGCTGGTAAGACCTAACCCATGGGACTATTATCTCGGCCCCTGCTGTAAGAGCCTAACCCATGGGACTATTATCTCGGCCCCTGCTGGTAAGACCTAACCCATGGGACTATTAACTCAGCCCCCTGCTGTGTAAGACCTAACCCATGGGACTATTATCTCGGCCCCTGCTGTGTAAGACCTAACCCATGGGACTATTATCTCGGCCCCTGCTGGTAAGACCTAACCCATGGGACTATTTCTCGGCCCCTGCTGGTGAGACCTAACCCATGGGACTATTATCTCGGCCCCTGCTGGTGAGACCTAACCCATGGGACTATTAACTCAGCCCCTGCTGGTAAGACCTAACCCATGGGACTATTAACGTAAGACCTAACCCATGGGACTATTATCTCAGCCCCTGCTGGTAAGACCTAACCCATGGGACTATTAACTCAGCCCCTGCTGGGTAAGACCTAACCCATGGGACTATTAACTCAGCCCCTGCTGGCTAAGACCTAACCCATGGGACTATTAACTCGGCCCCTGCTGGTAAGACCTAACCCATGGGACTATTAACTCAGCCCCTGCTGTTAAGACCTAACCCATGGGACTATTAACTCGGCCCCTGCTGGTAAGACCTAACCCATGGGACTATTAACTTTCGGCCCCTGCTGGTAAGACCTAACCCATGGGACTATTAACTCGGCCCCTGCTGGTAAGACCTAACCCATGGGACTATTAACTCGCCCCTGCTGGCAAGACCTAACCCATGGGACTATTAACTCGGCCCCTGCTGGTAAGACCTAACCCATGGGACTATTAACTCGGCCCCTGCTGTTAAGACCTAACCCATGGGACTATTAACTCAGCCCCTGCTGGTAAGACCTAACCCATGGGACTATTATCTCGGCCCCTGCTGGTAAGACCTAACCCATGGGACTATTAACTCGGCCCCTGCTGTGTAAGACCTAACCCATGGGACTATTAACTCGGCCCCTGCTGTGGACCCTAACCCATGGGACTATTATCTCGCCCCTGCTGTTGAGACCTAACCCATGGGACTATTAACTCGGCCCCTGCTGGTAAGACCTAACCCATGGGACTATTAACTCAGCCTGTCCTAGGAGGAAGAACACTACTGTCAGCCTGTCCTAGTTAGACCATAATCTATAATGGATAGATCCTGAATACTCACAGAACAGCTATCAAACAAATCTTCATAAAACAGCTGTCAAACACCTGAATCTCGTGTGGAGTCTCCGTGTGGAGTGATGTTTCAAAAGAGACATGCAACCATGAACCTGTACCAGTGTCCCAGTTCAGAGTCCTGTACCAGTGTCCCAGTTCAGAGTCCTGTACCAGTGTCCCAGTTCAGAGTCCTGTACCAGTGTCCCAGTTCAGAGTCCTGTACCAGTGTCCCAGTTCAGAGTCCTGTACCAGTGTCCCAGTTCAGAGTCCTGTACCAGTGTCCCAGTTCAGAGTCCTGTACCAGTGTCCCAGTTCAGAGTCCTGTACCAGTGTCCCAGTTCAGAGTCCTGTACCAGTGTCCCAGTTCAGAGTCCTGTACCAGTGTCCCAGTTCAGAGTCCTGTACCAGTGTCCCAGTTCAGAGTCCTGTACCAGTGTCCCAGTTCAGAGTCCTGTACCAGTGTCCCAGTTCAGAGTCCTGTACCAGTGTCCCAGTTCAGGAGTCCTGTACCAGTGTCCCAGTTCAGAGTCCTGTACCAGTGTCCCAGTTCAGAGTCCTGTACCAGTGTCCCAGTTCAGAGTCCTGTACCAGTGTCCCAGTTCAGAGTCCTGTACCAGTGTCCCAGTTCAGAGTCCTGTACCAGTGTCCCAGTTCAGAGTCCTGTACCAGTGTCCCAGTTCAGAGTCCTGTACCAGTGTCCCAGTTCAGAGTCCTGTACCAGTGTCCCAGTTCAGAGTCCTGTACCAGTGTCCCAGTCAGCCATAATGCTGAGACTGTTCCATCAGCAACTCTACCTGTTAGTCTGGTGACCTCTAACCTCTATTCCCCCTGCCAGCTGGGGTTAGGGTTGAGTTAGGGTTAGCATTAGGGTTTGGTTGACCAGTCCATTTGACCTCTGACCTGTGCTCCTGCCAGCTGGGTAATGCTATGAAGAGTTCCCTGCCAGACAACGCTCCGGACGAGACGCGGGCAGGACGTCCTTCAGGTGGAGGTCACGCCAACCGTCAGTCGCATCTCCCGCTCTGCCATCACCGCCCATCCATCAGACGGCACCCTGGAAGAGAGAGGGTAAGAGACTGCAGCGCTTACTGTCCACACACACACACACACACACACACACACACACACACACACCGCACCACCACTGGATGATAGAGGGTGGGGGTCAGTCTGCCCAGTGTAGCACAGCAACACATATACTGCAACAGTCTCTCCATCCACTCATCACCAGTGGAGTGTATAGTGTGTGGTCAGATGTCATGTGTAAGTGGTCTGGTTAATTGCCTGACCATGCTAAGTGCTGTACCGTGGTGTCCATGTAGACTGCTGGTGGCTGTTAAGAGCATCTCATACTGTGTTGTTGTTACACCCCAGATTGTTTTGACTACACAAACGAAGCAGAACTCAGTGTCACCATCACTCCTAGCCACACCTCCTGGGATCCAGCGGCCAATCAAGAGCGAAGAGGGCAGGGCTACAGCATCATCCCCCCGGTCACATTGGAGGGTAGGCAGGAGCGGGGAGTCACAGAGCAGTGAGGGTTCCGTCCCATTGGTTACCTCCCCTCCAGCCCTTGTTCAGATACTCACATTGCTACAAGTTCCTGTTTTCCAATCCATCCACGAAGCACGTCATTTCTCTACTGCCCTACAAAGGCAAAGTGATGTAACTACGTAAAAACATTACAAGTCTTTTTCTGTCTAGACAGACAGCAATTTCTGATTCTTCATGGTATACAGTGGGGGAAAAAAGTATTTAGTCAGCCACCAATTGTGCAAGTTCTCCCACTTAAAAAGATGAGAGATGCCTGTACTTTTCATCATAGGTACACATCAACTATGACAGACAAATTGAGATTTTTTTTTCTCCAGAAAATCACATTGTAGGATTTTTTAATGAATTTATTTGCAAATTATGGTGGAAAATAAGTATTTGATCACCTACAAACAAGCAAGATTTCTGGCTCTCATAGACCTGTAACTTCTTCTTTAAGAGGCTCCTCTGTCCTCCACTCGTTACCTGTATTAATGGCACCTGTTTGAACTTGTTATCAGTATAAAAACACCTGTCCACAACCTCAAACAGTCACACTCCAAACTCCACTATGGCCAAGACCAAAAAGAGCTGTCAAAGGACACCAGAAACAAAATTGTAGAACTGCACCAGGGCTGGGAAGACTGAATCTGCAATAGGTAAGCAGCTTGGTTTGAAGAAATCAACTGTGGGAGCAATTATTAGGAAATGGAAGACATACAAGACCACTGATAATCTCCCTCGATCTGGGGCTCCACGTGGGGTCAAAATGATCACAAGAACGGTGACAAAAATCCCAGAACCACCGGGGGGACCTAGTGAATGACCTGCAGAGAGCTGGGACCAAAGTAACAAAGCCTACCATCAGTAACACACTACGCCGCCAGAGACTCAAATCCTGCAGTGCAGAAGTGTCCCCCTGCTTAAGCCAGTACATGTCCAGGCCCGTCTGAAGTTTGCTAGAGTGCATTTGGATGATCCAGAAGAGGATTGGGGGAGAATGTCATATGGTCAGATGAAACCAAAATAGAACTTTTTGGTAAAAAACTCAACTCGTCGTGTTTGGAGGACAAAGAATGCTGAGTTGCATCCAAAACACCATACCTACTGTGAAGCATGGGGTGGAAACATCATGCTTTTGGGGGCTGTTTTTCTGCAAAGGGACCAGGCGACTGATCCGTGTAAAGGAAAAAAATGAATGGGGCCATGTATCGTGAGATTTTGAGTGAAAACCTCCTTCCATCAGCAAGGGCATTGAAGATGAAACGTGGCTGGGTCTTTCAACATGACAATGATCCCAAACACACCGCCCGGGCAACGAAGGGTGGCTCGTAGAAGCATTTCAAGGTCCTGGGTGGCCTAGCCAGTCTCAGATCTCAACCCCATAGAAAATCTTTGGAGGGAGTTGAAAGTCCGTGTTGCCCAGCAACAGCCCCAAAACATCACTGCTCTAGAGGAGATCTGCATGGAGGAATGGGCCAAAATACCAGCAACAGTGTGCGAAAACCTTGTGAAGACTTACAGAAAACGTTTGACCTGTGTCATTGCCAACAAAGGGTATATAACAAAGTATTGAGAAACTTTTGTTATTGACCAAATACTTATTTTCCACCATAATTTGCAAATAAATTCATTAAAAATCCTACAATGTGATTTTCTGGAGAAAAAAATCTCATTTTGTCTGTCATAGTTGGCGTGTACCTATGATGAAAATTACAGGCATCTCTCATCTTTTTAAGTGGGAGAACTTGTACAATTGGTGGCTGACTAAATACTTTTTTTTCCCCCACTGTATTCTGATCGACTGGCTTGTTCTTGTGTCAGGAAACTAAATACCACATTAATCAGCTAATATACCTGGCCATTACAACAGCTCAAACATATTGACCAAATTTGCAGTTACGGCACTTTGCCTTTTTTGGGGCAGTATTGTCCTCTGTGCTGTATAGCAGGCCCAGAGAGAGAAGGATTCTGGCTGAAGGACGTGTGGACAGGGCCATAGCATGGAGCTCCATCTCCTCATGACCTTCTACCTACAACCTTACCATGACCCCATGCTTCCTGCTTAGAGCACCGCCTGTCGTCAATACTGAGCATGCTCACCTGTTTCCTTAGGATGTTTAGGAAAACTAACTGACCTCTGGTGCTTGGTTCTGGTTCTCACCTGGAATGACTCAAATGTTGTTTTAGAGCCCAGTTGTTATGTCACTGTGGAATGTCTCTGCAACTTCATGTGGTGTTAGTTTCATTACAGGAAACCTTTGGGCCAGCTGCACCTGTAAGAGGAGTTAGTTGATTTGATCTAAAGTAGCACAGCTCAGTGAGTGAGAAACTGCCTCCAAGCATGTGCATGACATGGCTTCAACACGTACTACCAACATCATCTCAATCACCAGCACTCCTGACTCTGCTGCAGACAACTGGTCCTTATTTATTAAGACCTCCACTTCCTGGAGCTCAGCTGTTTTGCTTTGACCTATCTGTCTTAAACATGAATTGCTACTTTTTAAGGTCCATTTTGTCTTGTTTGATGTGTCTAGGGGTTCAGTCTGTGTCTAGGGTTCAGTCTGTGTCTAGGGTTCAGTCTGTGTCTAGGGTTCAGTCTGTGTCTAGGGTTCAGTCTGTGTCTAGGGTTCAGTCTGTGTCTAGGGTTCAGTCTGTGTCTAGGGTTCAGTCTGTGTCTAGGGTTCAGTCTGTGTCTAGGGTTCAGTCTGTGTCTAGGGTTCAGTCTGTGTCTAGGGTTCGGTCTGTGTCTAGGGTTCAGTCTGTGTCTAGGGTTCAGTCTGTGTCTGGGGTTCAGTCTGTGTCTAGGGTTCAGTCTGTGTCTAGGGTTCGGTCTGTGTCTAGGGTTCAGTCTGTGTCTAGGGTTCAGTCTGTGTCTAGGGTTCAGTCTGTGTCTAGGGTTCAGTCTGTGTCTAGGGTTCAGTCTGTGTCTAGGGTTCAGTCTGTGTCTAGGGTTCAGTCTGTGGTCATAGTTTGGCAATCATCATTCAGAAGCTCTGACACTATTTGGCCTCTTATAGACAGATCTATTGTCTGCTGCCATCTCCCATTCCATAGCTTGTGTTTGAAGATGGGGATGGAACCATACCGTCATAGGTTGGTTCCTGTTAATGTGTTTCTATATTTCTCTGTAGGTTAGAGTTGTGACAGGTAGCAGACAGACAGGGCCATCTGGCCAGAGTGTCCGGTCTAATTTAAGTGCTACAGTATTGATCCAATGAGAGGCTGCTGGACTGGATTCTCTGCTCTTTACCCTCAGCCCCTCATTTACAGGCCCACTGTAAGCCAAATGCCAGCCAGCCACAGAGCCCACTGTAGCCATATGCCAGCCAGCCAGCCACAGAGCCCACTGTAGCCATATACCAGCCAGCCACAGAGCCCACTGTAGCCATATACCAGCCAGCACAGAGCCTTGCCATACACCACCAGCCCAGAGCCCACTATAAGCCATATACCAGCCAGCCACAGAGCCCTGTAAGCCATATACCAGCCAGCCACAGAGCCCACTGTAAGCCATATGCCAGCCAGCCAGCCACAGAGCCCACTGTAAGCCATACACCAGCCAGCCACAGAGCCAACTGTAAGCCATAGACCAGCCAGCCACAGAGCCCACTGTAGCCATATACCAGCCAGCCACAGAGCCCACTGTAAGCCATATACCTGCCAGCCAGCCCGAGCCTCTGTAAGCCAAATGCCAGCCAACCACAGAGCCCACTGTAATCCATATACCAGCCAGCCAGCCACAGAGCCCACTGTAGCCATATGCCAGCCAGCCAGCCACAGAGCCCACTGTAGCCATATCCAGCCAGCCAGCCACAGAGCCCACTGTAAGCCATATACCAGCCAGCCAGCCACAGAGCCCTCTGTAAGCCAAATGCCAGCCAACCACAGAGCCCACTGTAATCCATACACCAGCCAGCCAGCCACAGAGCCCACTGTACGCCATATGCCAGCCAGCCAC
>NW_025538047.1:0-23822 GCF_020615455.1 Coregonus clupeaformis | reverse complement strand
AAGGGAGGGGGAGAAGGAGGAGAGAGAGCATATGAAGGAGAGGGACTTGTGTTGAGAGGATAAGGAAATGAGGGAGACTGAGGGGAGATGGAGAAAGAGAGAGCGGGACAGAGAGATAGGCAGGAGAGAGAGAAAGGTAGAGAGGTGGAGCCAAATACAAAAGTAAAACCTGGTAGGAAAGACAGTCAGAGAGAGCGAGAGGGAGAGGGTGAGGGAGAAAGAGAGCAAGGGGGAGAGAGGGATGCTGAGAGGATAGGTGAATGAGGATGGGAGGTCTGAGGGGGGAGATGGATAAAGAGAGGAGAGACAGAGAGACAGGAGCTTGATAAGCAGGGAGAGGGAGGAGTGGAGAGAAAGGGCAGGGGAGAGGGACGAGTGTTGGGGACTGGAAGAGCAGTGAGATGAACTGGCAGAAGGGAGATGGAGAAAGAGGGACAGAGCGAGAGGTCCTACATGGCAGCAGAGTATGACAGACTCTCTTGAGGATATTTAATTCTAATGAGTGATTCAGTTGGCAGGCAGTGGCAGCCTCCAACTACACAATATTGCTTCAGGCCCTGGATCAGCTTCCATCACACATAAACACACACACTTTACTAGCAGACACCAGGGATGGAGCTCCACCATCTTCTCTCTCTCTTTCCCCTTCATATATTTTCCTTTTCCCTCTCCTTCCTCTCTCTCCCTTCAGTCTCTTCTTCTTCTCTGTCCCTCCTCTTTCTCTCTTCCTCAATATCTCCTCCCTCTGTCCTCTCTCTCTCTCCTCTTTACCTCATGAAACGCTTCCCCATGGCTGCTATTCTTACTTATTAAGTACTGATAGACAGACAGGCTCAATCAGTTGATGATGATCAAATGGATCCTGTAACAGAGGAAACAACATCCATGAACCTTGTTGCATCACAGTCCATTGATATCAGAATCACCTGGTTTCGTCATTGGGATGTATGACTTTAGAATCAGAGTCTTATTATACAAATACATTCAGAGAAAAAATTCTGAATGAATAGCCTTGGTTCTGGTCCGACTTTAGCAGCCGTGGAGATGAAATATAAACAAGGGTTCCTCAATGTTCAATTTGAGTTAGGGGGACAGATGGGGATAGAAACAACTGAAAGTGGCAGGAAGTACATTTAAAACTCTTAATCTGCCTCATTATCGGCTATTTTTTTTAGAAGTAGGCCAGCTCCAGCTAAACAGGAAGACATAAGAACTCTTTGTTCTCTCATCTCTAGAAAAAATATTACATGCAGATCAAGGAAGCTTTGAAACAAAAATGCACATCCACTGCCGAAACATGTGGCTCTTCTTTCAACAATAGTAAAACTGCACAACGTGTGAAACAAAATATTAAATTTTTTCTGGAAAACTTAATCACACCATCAGATCCGCGAGCATAAAGTGCCATTTATGCAAAGAGCTTAGCAAGAAGTCCCAATTTGCTGTGAGACATTTCGAGAGGAAAGAGAGAGAAAGATGAAAGAGAGCAGGTAGAGAAGAGAGAGAAGAGAAAGAAGAAGACAGAATAGAGAAGGAGCAGGAGAGAGAGACAGAGAGAAAGGCAAAGAGAGATGTGAAAGAGACAGAGAAGAGAGAGGGTGAGACAGGAGATGCAGAGAAGAGGAGAGCAGAAGATAGAGAGCAGAGAAGAGACAGAGAGAGAGAGATATATATATATATATTTTTGATATAGAGAGAGAAAGATTACAGTCACTGCATCTTCCAGATCACAGAAAGTAAAGACTATTCTTTAGAAAACCTCATCCTACCCATCCAGGTTATTCTTTATTAGATGGTTTATTCATATTTCTGGATTCAGTTTTAATCCTCAAGTCTTCTCTCTTCATGTAACTAAAAATCCTGTTCCTTATTAGATTTGAATTAAAAGCAACTGTAGAGCTCATTGTGCCACAGTAACAGAATAAAATTACATATCATATAATCCACTGGTTGTAAGTGACTCTATATATATACCATTATGCGGTGGCTTGCAATATTCCACCCCCTTGGCAATTTTCCTATTTTGTTGCCTTACAACCTGCAATTAAAAATGGATTTTGGGGTTTGTATACCATTTGATTTGCTACATACTACCACGAAGATGCAACATATTTTTTATTGTGAAACAAACAAAAAAATACAGACAAAAAACAGAAAAGTTGAGGTCCATAACTATTCACCCTCCTTAATACTTTGTAGAAAGCAACCTTGTAGCAATTACAGCTGCCAAAGTCTCTTGTGGTATGTCTCTATACACTCAGCACATCTAGCCACTGTGATTTCTGCCCATTCTGTTCGGCAAACTGCTCCAGCTCCTTCAAGTTGGATGGGGTTCGCTGAACGTACAGCATCTTTAAGTCCTTACCACAGATTCTCAATTGGATTTGAGGTCTCAGGCTTTGACTGGCCCAAAACATTTAAATGTTTCCCCTTGAACCACTCAAGTGTTGCTTTTGCTATATGTTACGGTCATTGTCCTATTGGAAGGTGAACCTCCGTGGTGTCTCAAATCTCTGGAAGACTGAAACAGGTTTCCCTCAAGAATTTCCCATATTTTTAGCACCATCCATCCCATTCCTTCAATTTGTGACCAGTTTTCCCAGTGTCCTGCCAATGAAAAACATCCCCACAGCATGATGCTGCCACCACCATGCTTCACTGTGGGGATGGTGTGTCTTCGGGGTGATGAGAGTGTTGGTTTTGTGCCATGACATAACGTTTTCCTTTGATGGACAAAAAAAGCTCAATTTTAGTCTAATCTGACCAGAAACATCTTCCATATGTTCAGAGTCTACCACATGCCTTTTGCTTGAACTTTACCAAACATGTTTGCTTATTTTGCTTTAAGCAAATGGTTTTTTCTGGCCCACTCTTCCTTAAAGCCCAGCTCTGGGCAGTACGTCTTAAAGCGGTCCTATGGACAGATACTCCCAATCTCTCCACTGTGGAGCTTTGTCGCTCCTTCAGTGGGTTATTCTTTGGTCTCTTTGTTGCCTCTCTGATATGCCCTCCTTGCCTGGTCTATGTGAGTTTGGTGGGCGGCCCTCTCTTGGCACCGAATGGTACCATTTCTTTCAATTTTTTATAATGGATTTAACGGTGCCTCCGTGGGATGTTCTAAAGTCTTCTGATATTTTTTGTAAACCTGAACCCTGATCTGTACTTCTCCGCTGAACTTCCCTGACCTGTCTTGAGAGCTCCTCTTGGTCTTTCTATGGTGCGCTTACTTTCATGCCTTGCTTAGTGGTGTGGCAGACTCTGAGACCTTTCAGAACAGGTGTATATATACTGAGATCATGTGACAGATCATGTGACACTTAGATTGCACACAGTTGGACTTTATTTAACTAATTATGTGACTTCTGAAGGTAATTGGTTGCACCAGATCTTATTTAGGGGCTTTGCACTTAGCAAAGGGGCTATACATATGCACGCACAACTTTTCCGTAATTTATTTTTTTGAATATTTTGAAACAAGTTATTTTGCCATTTCACTTCACCAATTTGAACTATTTTGTGTATGTCCATTACATGAACTCCAAATAAAAATCCATTTAAATTACAGTTTGTAATGCAACAGAAAATAGGAAAACCGCCAATGGGGATGAATACTTTTGCAAGCACTGTATATATACATATATATATATATATATATATATATATATATATATATATATATATATATATATATATATATATACACTAGCAGTCAAAAGTTTGGACACAACTACTCATTCGAGGGTTTTTCTATATTTTTACAATTTTTACATTGAAGAATAACAATAGTGAAGAACATCAAAACTGAAATAACACATATGGAATCATGTAGTAACCAAAAAAAAGTGTTAAACAAATCAATATCTATATATTTTACATTTGAGATTCTTCAAATAGCCGCCCTTTGCCTTGATGGCAGCTTTGCACACTCTTGTCATTCTCTCAACCAGCTTCATGAGGTAGTCACCTGGAATGCATTTCAATTCACAAAGGTGTGCTTTTTTAAAAGTTAATTTGTGGAATTTCTTTCATTTTTAATGCGTTTGAGCCAATCAGTTGTGTTGTGAGAAGGTAGGGGGTAGCACAGAAGATAGTCCATATTATGGCAAAAACAGCTCAAATAAGCAAAGAGAAAATGACAGTTCATCATTACTTTAAGACATGAAGGTCGGTCAATACGAACATTTCAAGAACTTTCGAAAGTTTCTTCCAAGTGCAATCGGAAAAACCATCAAAGCGCATGATGGAACTGGATCTCATGAGGACCACCACAGGAATAGGAAGACCCAGAGTTACCTCTGCTGCAGAGGATAAGTTCATTAGAGTTACCAGCCTCAGAAATGGCAGCCCAAATAAATGCTTCACAGAGTTCAAGTCACAGGACACATCTCAAAATCAACTGTTCAGAGGGGGACTGTGTGAATCAGGCCTTCAGTGGTCGAATTACTGCAAAGAAACCACTACTAAAGGACACCAATAAGAAGAAAGAGACCTGCTTGGGCCAAGAAACACGAGCAATGGACATTAGACCAGTGGAAATTTGTCCTTTGGTCTGGAGTCCAAATTTGAGATTTTTGGTTCCAACCGCCGTGTCTTTGTGAGACGTGGTGTGGGTGAACAGATGATCTCCGCAGTGTGTATTTCCCCACCGTAAAGCATGGAGGAGGAGGTGTTATGGTGTGGGGTGGTTTGCTGGTGACACTGTCTGTGATTTATTTAGAATTCAAGGCACACTTCAACAGCATGGCTACCACCAGCATTCTGCTGCGATATGCCATCCCATCTGGTTTGGGCTTAGTGGGACTATAATTTGTTTTTCAACAGGACAATGACCCGAACACACATCCAGGCTGTGTAAGGGCTATTTTACAATTGAGATTTGCCAATGACCATCTGGATGATCCAGAGGAGGAATGAGAGAAGGTCATGTGGTCTGATGCTTTTGGTCTAAACTCCACTTTCACCCGTGTTTGGAGGAAGAAGAGGGATGGAAACATCATTTGGGGATGTTCTGCAAAGGAGGGACGGCGACTGCACCGTATTGAGGGGAGTGATGGATGGTGCCATGTATGAAGGAGGTTGTTGGCCAAGATCTCGCGATACATGGCCCCATCCATCCTCCCCTCAATACGGGCAGTCGTCCTGTCCCCTTTGCAGAAAAGCATCCCCATGGGAAGAATGATGTTTTCTCCATGCTTCACGGTTGGGATGGTGTTCTTGGGGTTGTAGTCATCCTTCTTCTTCCTCCAAAAATGGCCAGTGGAGTTTCAGACCAAAAGCTCTATTTTTGTCTCATCAGACCACATGACCTTCTCCCATTCCTCCCTCTGGATCATCCAGATGGTCATTGGCAAACTTCAGACGGGCCTGGACATGCGCTGGCTTGAGCAGGGGGGACCTTGCGTGCGTCTGAGGATTTTTAATCCATGACGACGTAGTGTGTTACTAATGGTTTTCTTTGAGACTGTGGTACCAGCTCTCTTCAGGTCATTGACCAGGTCCTGCCGTGTAGTTCTGGGCTGATCCCTCACCTTCCTCATGATCATTGATGCCCCACGAGGTGAGATCTTGCATGGAGCCCCAGACCGAGGGTGATTGACCGTCATCTTGAACTTCTTCCATTTTCTAATAATTGCGCTAAACAGTTGTTGCCTTCTCACCAAGCTGCTTGCCTATTGTCCTGTAGCCCATCCCAGCCTTGGTGCAGGTCTACAATTTTATCCTGATGTCCTTACACAGCTCTCTGGTCTTGGCCATTGTGGAGAGGGTTGGAGTCTGTTTGATTGAGTGTGTGGACAGGTGTCTTTTATACAGGTCGCTTCGTTCAAACAGGTCAGTTAATCACAGCAGTACTGAGTGGAGAACAGGAGGGCTTTTAAAGAACAACTAATAGGTCTGTGAGCCGGAATTCTTACTGGTTGGTAGGTGATCAAATACTTATGTCATGCAATAAAATGCAAATTAATTAGTTAAAAAAATCATCAATGTGATTTTCTGGATTTTTGTTTTAGATTCCGCTCTCACAGTTGAAGTGTACCTATGATACAAATTAGCAGACCTCTACATGCTTTGTAAAGTAGGAAAACCTGCAAAATCGGCAGTGTATCAAATACTTGTTCTCCCCACTGTATATGTATATATATATATATATATAAAGTGTAACCAATGCATTTATCTACAACGTGACATTTAGCACACATCTCCATTCTCTGACACTAGTATGGCAGCGCATGATTTGAACCAGCGACCCTCTAATCAAGACCAGGGTGGCTAATCTTCCTCCTGGGAGTTATGGGGTCTGCAGGCTGCAGTCCTGCTTTAAAAACCGGATTCTACTAATCATCTAACCTGGGCCATGATTATCTGAATGATGTGTTCGAGCAGGGCTGAAGCAAAAACCTGCAAATCCAGTGTTAATGCTGTCTGCTACTCCACATTGGTTCTGATTCGATTGTCCTCCACCACAGAGTGGTAGACCGTAATCCACTTTCACATGCGTGTACTGTCTTTTGTATCGTTACAACCGCAAACTGGAATTCACATATTTACGCTCTAATAAAATTTTCATCCCATTTTCTGCCAATTGGATGGAGGGTGTCATCATTCAAAAGGTTCTCTGTTTTATTTTCCTTTTCCTCTTGAATTCACACAGTGAGCTGTCTTTATTTGTTTTCTACCTATTATTTATTATTATCTATCTAGTTTAGGCAGTGATCGTCATTAGTCAAACTCAGTTTTGTTTAAAGACTAATCCCTAGACTTTATCTCAATGGGCTAGCACGTCCTTAAGTCACAAGATGACCAAAGTTATATAGTATTGGTCTGGGCTGTAATACAGGTTTAGAGGATGGATTAAGTGCGGTTGCATACTTATTGGAGGTATTCCATTAGAAAGTCTTGCTGTAAGGTTTAGGTGAGGTTTGGTCTTGATAAGGGCCTTGCAGTGTTTTATTGCAGTGAATCACATGAGAATTAAGGCCATTTTGGTAAATGCATCAGCAGCTCATTCAGATAATGTAATCAGATGAATAGCAGAAAGCACATGAAAGCAGCTAAAGATGCTAAACACAGAGGCCTATTTCCTCTTCACTGGAACAATAGACTACCAGGTATAAGAGAGGAGAGTGGATGAAGCTCTGTGGTGCATTAGCTGAGGGGAGATCATGTGAAATGCAAATTCCCTGTAGTGTAGTGCTGTGAGAGTCCTTTTTAGCCTATAGTGAATGTAGTGTTGTAAAGCAACAAGAATAAGGGTCATTAAGGTAATGTGATAGACAGAACAACCAAGAAGCTATAGTCTTAATTGGACTTTATCTATTTCTTCCTATGTCACTATGACATAAATGACAAGTCTCCTTTTAATCAACTTTGGGTGGAAATTAGGTACCAATTGGGAAAATTAAGCCTACACAAAAAAAACATTGTGGTCATAGAATACAATATAAGACTTCAATAAGAACTCAAGAAGGAGTTATTTTAACTCTCTTGTAGGCAGTTGTAGCATGCTCTCATTTTCTCACCTGTGTGAATGGGGATAATTGGTGTCTGGAAGGAAAAAGGTATTGGTTCAGCTGTTAATAAGGATAAGGATCAGTTCAGGACGTATTTGTTTCACTCTGATTGTCCTCAATGCCCTATGGGAAAGTCACAATAGTGTAAATTAACACTTTCATATAATATCAAAACTTTTGTAGCGAGAGAGAGAAATGCACTACGCACATACATACACCTAACCCTAATTTTAACCCCCTAACTCTAACCCTAAACCTAACCCATAAGCCTAAAATAGCCTTTTTTAAAAAGTGAGGACCTGCAAAATGTCCTCACTTCTCATAATGTTTGTTGATTTACTATTCTTATGAGGACTTCTGGTACTCACAAGTATAGTAAAACATGCCACACACAGCCAGAGGTGATGCCTGGTGCAGTAGAGAGCAGCAACGAAGCTGCAGGCGGAGACGTCTCTGCCAGGCTGTATCGATGACTATTCCTCAGGGACAGGCAGACCCTGCGCTCCCTACGCCCATGCACTCCACACTGCAGCCTGCAGCCCCGGCCGTCCCCCACGCTTCTGGCTCACTCTCCACCCCCTCTCCCAGTCTCCCAGGCAGACAGACTGCTGAGCAGGCCTGTCAATTACCCATAGTTCCCCTGCCTGCTCTCGATCTCTCTCTCTGTTTCTCTCTGTCTCTCTCTCTCTCCCAGACAAAAACCAACAATGTTTGTTTATGTACTAGCATTCAGTGTAGATATGTAACACATGGAATGCAAAATGCAGCTATATGTGTATTGATAATTGGCTCTTTTTTCAATAGTCTAGAACAGCTTCCCACCATTCCAGCTCTTCCTCTCCTCCCTCCTCTCTCCCTAGGTCTGTACTGCAGTATTTCTGGCCTTGGGTGGGCGGCGGCAACCTTCCCCAATTACACTGACTGACTGACTCTCCTCCAGGCGCTGGGCAGGGCCAGCCAGCCGACACTGGGATGAACACACCCACGCAACAACACAAGTGAGCCGGGCCTCACTCACACACACACACACACACGCAAGCACGCAGACACACAACCACGTGCCTATGCCTGCACATGCATGCGCGCACACACACATACACACCTCTGAGCTGGGCTTCCTCTCATCTTTTTAGACACACACAACCACACAGCACAAAAGTCAAGCCTCTCTCTCTCTCTGTATCTTAACCATACGCACACACAACCACAGGCCTTTCTCTCTCCCTTACTCACTCCCTCCCTCACTCAGTCACTCCACACATATGCACACAGAGACACACATCCACATCCACCCACGTGCCTGTAGACATGCCCCACACCCTCTCTCTCTCCATCTTTCCTCTCTCTCCCTCCCTCTCTCTCCCAGCTGCCACAGACCCTGTTAATCTACTGGCCCGTCTCCCCATCAGCCAAGTCGTCCTCGCCCTCCTTATTACAAAACCCCCGCACACACACCTACACACACAGGCAAGGTCTGTGTGTGTGTGTCAATGAGCGGGAGGTGAACGCAGTGTGTGTGACTGGGTGTGACTGAGTGAGCAGAAAACACTAAGTTTGTTTGAAAGTGGGCATTGGATCTTTGTGTGTGTGCGTGCGTGTGTGTGCGTGTTTGTGTGTGCGTGTGTGTTCATGGTGCAAAAGGGACTGAGGGCATATGCACCATATGTCTATGAGTGTGATATATGTGACTGAATTGTAGGAAATTTTTGTGCTTCTTCGCAAGTAGCACATCTGTGGGAGTGTGTAGGTCTCAGTTTGTGTGTGTAATGTGTGCAAGCGTGGGCAGGTATGTACGTACACAGAAGTGTTGTTATGTGTGTGTGTGTGTGGGTGGATGACTGGTTCACATGGGTGCTTTAGTGAAGGGTGTGAATGTCTTTGCGAGAGCATGTATGTGCAAAGCGTGGGCAGATCCCCTTGCGCCTGGGTGTGTATGTGTGTGTGTGTGTGTGTGTGTGTGTGTGCGTGCGTGCGGTGGGGGTGTCTGGCATCCAAAGATAAGAGTGCTGGGGACTTGGAACAATCTAAGTGTCATTCCCAGCTCTCCCAGCTAACTTTCCCATAGCCGCTCAGTCAGGGTCAGAGGGCTCTCATCTGCTCTGGTGAATACTAGTTTCCACCAGGGAAAGAACTGCACTTTTAAAGGGGAAATCTGCAGTTGCTACATCCATTTTTATACCCATTGATGCTTGAAGATTATAACTTTTTAACGCCTTAGAATGAGCTTAGTTCAACTGTTACAACCAAAATATAAGCGTGTTTTACTCTGTTTATACATTTTGTCAATGTAAACAAACATTATTTAGCCTCAAAACATAGTTAAAACGATAATGTTGATATCATGGATGTTCAGTCCTTGCATCTATTGCTCTGTCTATGAATTTGAGAGTGGTTACATTTCTCCATGCCCCTCCTTCAGCTTTTACCAAAACGGAGGCGGAGTGCTCACTTTGTTAATGTTTCAACTGCGAATTGTCCCTTTAAGACTATACTCTTCATCAGTTTCCATTAATACTTTCACAAGAACTTACTACCAAGTAACTTGTTGCCTCGTTGTCCTTTGTCCTGAGGTTAATTACCTTAGTGGAAAGGTGGTACAAGATCATTGTGTAAAAAAATTGGGAAAACCAACCTGTCTGCTTATGTGATGACCAATCTTGCCAATCTGTTGATGTACTTACTGGTATATCCAAATGTAGTTTATTTGTGCAAGTGTTCAATTATATTCTGTTATTGATCAGTTACACAGTTGTAAAACAGTTTAACAGTTCATAGAGTTTAAACTTAGATAGGACTGTGGGGGACAACACGTCCTATGTGCAAATGTCCCAAAATAAACAGTTTTACATCCATGTGTGCGAGTGGGCTCTCTCTCTCTCTCTCTCTCTCTCTCTCTCTCTCTCTCTCTCCTCTCTCTCTCTCTCTCTCTCTCTCTCTCTCTCTCTCTCTCTCTCTCTCTCTCTCTCTCTGTCTCTCTGTCTCTCTCTCTCTCTCTCACACAATGAGGCTGACGCAACAGATCAGAACGTTTAGCTTAAAATGTTAATCAACTATTAGGCTATTTCTTCACATTATAAGCGCAGCAATGCGCACACGCCAGTAGGCTATAAGTGTGAATGTTCCATTAGCGGGAAAACACCATTATCAAAAAGTGACCGCAAAATGCGATACGCATGTAATGCTTTTATTATTATATCTTCCGGTGAACATGAAACTCATGCACTGCTTATGTTTACCAGTTAGGCTCTACACCCCTTGTAAAGCAAGTTAATGTGCTTAATTTTAAGAAGTTATTTGGCTGTTTTAGTTGTGATACAAACCTTATCAAAACATATAGGCCTATGGGCTAGGCTACATGAGGTGTTCGACTATAATTAGAAAAAGTCACAAAAATAAGGCACTGTTTCTTGCCTTACGCTGAGCATTATTCACAAGTGATAATATATAATTCACAAGTGATAGACTAATATTGTCACCCATCAGACTATTCTTGATTTAATCTTGTCTTTACATATACTAGATAATATATATGTGTGAAATTTGATTTGATTTAGAATGGACCATTATCATGCACCTGTCTCGAAACAGGGGCAGCGGGGAAAAATACATCATCTATGCACTTAAATAGCGAATGAGGACGCTTTTCCCATGGTTCACGTTCATGCCAGCCTATACCATTTTTGTTCTTTTTTTTTTGTCATTTAGCAGACGCTCTTATCCAGAGCGACTTACAGTTAGTGAGTGCATACATTATTTGATTTTTTTTTATACTGGCCCCCCGTGGAAATCAAACCCACAACCATGGCGTTGCAAATACCATGCTCTACCAAGTGAGCTACATCCCTGCCAGCCATTCCCTCTCCTACCCTGGACCAATTGTGCGCCACCCCATGGGTCTCCCGGTCACGGCCGGCTACGACAGAGCCTGGATTCGAACCAGGATATCTAGTGGCACAGCTAGCACTGCACCACTCCTGTTGTAAAGAGAAGCAATGTGCTTAATATTAGGAAAGTTGAGAAATAAATATAGTAGGCCTAGCCTATAGAAAGCTGATGGGATCCTCCTCTTTTTAATAGAGGCCATCACTCTTTTTTCTCACGCAATTGCATAACCTATAGAAATATTGCGCAACATGAGCTCATGGGCTCTCATGAAGTGTTCAATTAGATTTGTATTGATGTCAGAGTGTTTAGAGGGACAATAGAGTGCTGAGTACCAGGCAGTTAGCAAGTTTGGTAGGCTACTAATGACCATCAGCAGCATCAGAGCTTGGAGAAGCCTAATTACCATGACTAAACAGTCATGTGGAATTTGACTGCCTTCATGACGTGTGACTGCCGGTTTGTGCGATAATAAGGTCACCATAACAGCCATAGATACACACACACACATACAAAGTCGTGTTTGTTTTTAGATGCATTATATACTGAACAAAAACATAAACTCAACATGCAACAATTTCAAAGAGTTTACTGAATTACAGTTCATAATAGGAAATCAGTAAATTTAAATAAATTCATTAGGCCCTAATCTATGGATTTAACATGACTGGGAATACAGACATGCATCTGTTGGCCACAGATACCTGACAAATTCTCTAAAACGACGTTGGAGGCAGCTTATGGTAGAGAAATTAACATTACATTCTCTGGCAACAGCTCAGGTGGACATTCCTGCAGTCAGCATGCCAATTGCACGCTCCATCAAAACTTGAGACATCTGTGGCATTGTGTTGTTTGACAAAACTGCACATTTTAGAGTGGCCTTTTATTATCCCCAGCACAAGGTGCACCTGTGTAATGATCATGCTGTTTAATCAGCTTCTTGATATGCCACACCTGTCAGGTGGAAGGATTAATGCTCACTAACAGGGATGTAAAAAATATGTGCACAATTTTAGAGAAATAAGCTTTTTGTGCGTATGAAACATTTCTGGGATCTTTTATTTCAGCTCATGAAACATGGGACCAACACTTTACATGTTTTTAAGTTATGATAACAAATTAACTTTTTCCCCAGCATGCTCTACAGCGTTTTTGCATGTACATTGAGTGATTGATTAATCGTATGCTACACAAAGACAACATAAATGTTTCAATTTTTTTTGCACCTGTACTGAAATAGTTGTTCCAGTTTAAATGGCTTCAGGTTGTGGTTGAATAAAAATTCCTGCTATTAGATATCCTAACTCTGTCTGGAGTCCAATAGGAATTACACATCACTTTGCAAGCCAGCATAATGTGACTTGCAGGTATGGTTGTACATTTTCCAGGTTTGCAGTAATCCCGGTTGGAAGATTCCTGGAAATTCTTCAACCAGGATTTTTTGAAAATCTGGGAATTTGGGGAAAGTTAGCAGAATTTTACTAGGCCTCAAAATAAGGCCTTATGATATATGTAATGTCATAAAGAGTTTAATTATAATGATAAGATTCACCTAGGAACTCACTTGGTGAAGGCCACAGGGCTGAAGACGAATGAAGTCAACAACCATGTCACTAGCAAATAATAATAATAATAATAATATGCCATTTAGCAGACGCTTTTATCCAAAGTGACTTACAGTCGTCGTGCATACATTTTTGTGTAGGGTGGTCCCGGGGATCGAACCCACTACCTTGGCGTTACAAGCGCCGCTGCTCTACCAGCTGAGCTACAGAGGGACCACAGTCATGGGTTGTAACACTGCTACAACTCAAATCGGGACCCCCTACAGGTAACTGTACTTAGATATATTAAGTGCAACGGGTTTCCTCCAAAGAGTAATGACAGCACATTGGGGTTTACAGTGTGTGTTTGTTTATGTGGGGACTGTGGATGGCTAAATGAAGTGGTCCCTGAACCAAGCTATGAGTGGGTTGGAGACACTGTTAGAGAAGAATTACAAACATACACAGACAGGAATACACACATACACTACGAACCGGCTCGTAGCCCGTAACAAAGAGGGAGACAACACAGAGATCAAGGAATAACAAAACATATGTATTTATTAAATAAAGTAACCTATATACAAAAAAAGCAATAGCGTCTGCGTGGAGAGAGTCTCCTTCATGTATGGGGGAAAGGTGTATTTGTCCCAGGGACACACCAGAGTCCAGGTGTATCCCATTTAGCTGACAACTCTCCCAGCTCCGCCCTCCGACATCCTATTAAGGAAAAAAAGAGCAGAGAGAAAGAATTCGGCAGACAGAGTGGGAGGGTCGTCACAATGTGGACACCTGCTCGTCGAACATCTCATTCCAAAATCAAGGACATTAATATGGAGTTGGTCCCCCTTTGCTGCTATAACAGCCTCCCACTCTTCTGGGAAGGCTTTCCTCTAGATGTTGGAACATTGCTGCGGGGACTTGCTTCCATTCAGCCACAAGAGCATTAGTGAGGTCGGGCACTGATGTTGGGTGATTAGGCCTGGCTCGCAGTCGGCGTTCCAATTCATCCCAAAGGTGTTCGATGGGGTTGAGGTCAGGGCTCTGTGCAGGCCAGTCAAGTTCTTCCACACCCGATCTCGACAAACCATTTCGGGTATGGACCTCGCTTTTGCACGGGGGCATTGTCATGCTGAAACAGGAAAGGGCCTTCCCAAACTGTTGCCACAAAGTTGGAAGCACAGAATCATCTAGAATGTAATTGTATGCTGTAGCGTTAAGATTTCCCTTCACTGGAACTAAGGGCCTAGCCCAAACCATGGAAAACAGCCCGAGACTATTATTCCTCCTCCACCAAACTTTACAGTTGGCACTATGCATTCGGGCAGGTAAGCGTTTTCCTGGCATCCGCCAAACCCAGATTTGTCCGTCGGACTGTCAGATGGAGAAGCGAGACTCATCACTCCAGAGAACGCGTTTCCACTGCTCCAGATTCCAATGACGTTGAGCTTTACACCACTCCAGCCGACACTTGGCATTGCACATGGTGATCTTAGGCTTGTGTGTGGCTGCTCGGCCATGGAAACACATTTCATGAAGCTCCCAAAGAAAGTGGGAGACAAAGAGAGAGGAGAGAGAATGAGAGAGAAAGGAAGAGTATGAGAGAGAGAGAAAGAAAGAGAGAGAGAAATGTTGGAGAAAGAGAGGAGCGAGGGAGAGAAAGCGAAAACGAGAGAGAGTGTGGGAGTAGTAGCAGCAGTGTGGCATTGATGAGGTAGCTCTTCACAGTCCTTGTCTCCCAGGGGTCAGGACCTCACCTACAGTAAAACTCTATTTTGGCCCAATTTAAAACTGATTGTGCTTGAAGAGATGAGTACTTGATGATGAGAATATAGAAATGCACTTTAACTTCACACCTCTAAAATGTTTATTTTTTACCGCAACCATGACTTTTATTATAATGAGGTACATTATTTCACTCAGAAGTATATGATATATATGGTGGTTGGTGGTCCTCTGTAGCTCAGCTGGTAGAGCACGGCGCTTGTAACACCAGGGTAGTGGGTTCGATCCCCGGGACCCCCCATACACAAAAATGTATGCACGCATGACTGTAAGTTGCTTTGGATAAAAGCGTCTGCTAAATGGCATATTATTATATAGTAATTCAACGCTTTGTAGTAATCAGCTGCGAGGACGTTGTTATTTTGTTCAGATTTTCAGCTGCTTTCCAGTTGTATTAGATCTGCGGGGGATCAGTATGAAAAATGTATGCACTCACTAATTGGAAGTCACTCTGGATAAGAGCGTCTGCTAAATTACTAAAATGTAAAAAAATCTATTTAGCATAAATTGCAATAAACATAGGTTGGGTTTCCAGGATAAATAGAAAAAAACAATATATTAAATACATTAAAATAATTTTCTGCATTGCAGAAATGAATATTGGATTCATCATCAAAAAGTTCATGGTGTGAAAAAAAAGTGAAAGAAACTCATACATTCCAACTGATCTTGTTGCGTGGGAAGAACGTTTTGCTGTCAATATAATGTCAAATATACCATCAAATGTCTTACAATGTACCAACACAGGATGCTGAGCAACACTATACACAATATGACCATATGTGTTTCTCTTCCAAGGCAGTGCCATCATTAAAATGAAATGTCAATCAAAAGCATGTCCCTAGCTCATGCGATGCAGAATTGACCATCAAGAGAACACTGGTTTGAAATCTAAAGTAAGTAGAATGTTGTATACGACTTTGGTTGTATATTCTCTGTAGAAGAGCAAGAAAATAAGAAAAGTTGTGTTGTATGCGTGTGTGCGGAGTGTGTGCATGTGTGTCTTTGTGTGTGTGTGTGGGGGGTTTACATATTATTTAGCGCAAAGGCGGGTGATTAAATTCAACCTAATTCCTTTATTTGCCACGGAGCTCGAGCAGTGAAAGCCCTTGTGCGCATTACACAAATAATTTCACCGACATTAGAGAAGCTACCCTGAAGCTACAAGGATTTTTTAAATTCTTAGTATGCATACTAAAGGGCTGACTTGTAGGGCTTCCACCATGGCTCCACCACATACTGAAGAGCTGACCACGGGAGCGGGACATCCACCCACCCTCTATCTCCTGCAAATGTGCTCTCAGCCTGACTAATGGACCAGGCTCCCTGTCAATCACTGCATGCAAATGAGTTACAATGAAGTAGTTAAAACGGATCAAACTTGGTGGACTAGCGGAGAGCCAACAAATTCAAAGTAATTGAAATACATATTTCACATGCATGTAGTTGAAATTCTGCCCCTCTAGGCGTATAGTTGAAATACTGTATTGTGCATGTTGTTGACATACTGTGCTATAACACAACCAGCAGCATAGATCAAACTATGTTGTCTGCATTGGACACACTGTGTTATAATGTTTGTTCCTGTCAGAGTGCATTGGACTGGAGTGCAACTATCCTGTATCACAATGGCCCCCCCAAAAGTTGAGAGGAAAGCATTGACAGGTCAATATTCCAGACAGTTGGAAATCTTTCATAAGTAGTACTTTGGCAAGACAGCAGGTTACACAGGTTTTCCTTTTGCACGTTAACATTAGCTGCAATGTTTTAAGTAACTGTTAGCTTCAACTATACATAGCCTATGTCACTTTGTCTCATACATAAAGAAGATTCAGTCAAAAACAAACTAACAAACAAGTGTGTCTAGTGTCTGTTCTGTGATCGAAAATGTTTAACAGCAAACTCTGTCGCCTTCTGGAATATTCTACAAGAGAACAAAAGCTCAAAAACAAGCATTTAGATTTTTTTTTTCCCCGTGGACGCGCTTCGCTGTATCTGTGCATAAAATCAGGTCCCGGTGTATTTGATGTTAACCAGAGAGCAATTAAACAGTAACTCTGCTGAGGATTGGTCCCCCCCACTCATCCGCCCACCTGGCCTCTGATTCAGCCTCAGCTTGGTTCTTCTCAGCCTTCTCCTTCTGTCAATCACCAGCCCTCTCTCTTCAGTCTCCGCTCTAAACCCAGTAGGAAGTTCACTGCTAGTGGGCCTCACGCGTCTCCAACAACTGCAGCTTTGTTTGGATATCACCACCAGGCACCTCAACAGAGGATGCTCCTTATCCCTCTCCTCTTGTTGCAGGGATAAAGACACCAGCACAGTGGTACAAAACTCCAGTTTCCAGTTAATATGCCAACCTGGTTACGTTTGAAGATTTGTTATCCAAAATGAGCAACCCTAGGGCCCTGTTTGAATTCCTCAGATTCCCTTATATCACCACAGTTTTTGTGTTTGTATGATGTACATTGAGTGTAACAAAACATTAAAAACACCTGCTCTTTCTCCATGGCAGAGTGATCAGGTGAATCCAGGTGAAAGCTATGATCCTTATTGATGTCACTTGTTAAATCCATTTCAATCAGTGTAGATTAAGGGGAGGAGACAGGTTAAAGAAGGATTTTTAAGCCTTGAGACAATTGAGACATGGATTGTGTATGTGTGTCATTCAGAGGTTGAAAGGGCAAGACAAAATATTTAAGTGCCTTTGAACGGGATATGGTAGTAGGGGCCAGGCGCACTGGTTTGTGTCAAGAACTGCAACGTTGCGGGTTTTTTCACACTCAACAGTCTCCCGTGTGTATCAAGAATGTTCCACCACCCAAAGGACATCCAGCCAACTTGACACAACCGTGGGACATTGGAGTCAACATGGGCAAGTATCCCTGTGGAACACTTTCAAACTGTAGAGTCCATGCCCCAACGAATTGAGACTACTGCAAACAAATTGCCCTTGGGGACAAGGAACATTTATTGAATTATATACCCTTATGGAAAAACCACATGATTTCACATGTGGAAAATCACATTATTTGAAATAATGTAAAACCATGTGTTTTTTGGAACGCTTCACATTTTAGTCGACGCTCTTATCCAGAGCGACTTACGGTTAGTGAGTGCATACATTTTTTCATACTGGCCCCCCATGGGAAACTAACCCAAAACCCTGAGACATATGAAGTGCCAGTGCTCTACCAACTGAGCAGGGGACTTCACTGTTGATAATTCAGCACGACGAAGTGTGGATTTTCACGTGATCACATAAACTTTCACATGTGGATAAACATTTTCAAATGAGATTTGCCAGGTGGATAGCCGTAAACGAAACGCGATGTATTAATGGTACACAGTGCTTTTAATATTGTGTTTTAACGTTTATGTATTTTGACACAACTTAATGATCACTACATTAAAGTAATGATTATTTATACAGCAATATTATTCAAACATGTCTTTACCTGGGATTAAAACTCACAACCACTTGTTCACGGCATCCACCAAATCATCCTAAGCTATGTCACAATGTCTAAGTGTCAGTAACTGTGTCTGTGTCACCTGTATTGTATACTTGAACTCAAAGCAAATCGCGATTTGTTAAAAGTTCACCAAAAAAATATGTATTTATCATAGTGATTCAATAACAGCAAAACAAAACTCCACCAATACGTTAGACAACTACACAGAGAAACCAAACTGCCATGTGTTGTTAAGCAACCACACAGAAAATAATGTTGAAGCCATTGCTGCTCATTTTGTGGTCAATTTGCCAGCCACATATACAGTAATGATATGATATAGGAATATGGTACTGTATTAGTGTTTTTCTTAATATATTTACTGTCAATCGCTAGACTGCACCTGGGTATTTTAGGTGGCACCTGCAAATTAATTGGTATGCCTCACCTGGAATTGCACTTAAACGTATAGGATACTTTTAGATGTAAGCTTGTGGCACAACACTGTAAATTTATTTTGTCAGTTTTATAGTAATTTACGCGCTACTGTAAAGCAGTGATAAAAGTGGAAATAACTTTTTGTTTATTTCTACAGCTGAACTATATTTTGTCAGTAACTATAACAACAACGAACTGTATTCAGGAAGTACAAATAAATTCTAATTCTCAATTCAATTATTTTCAATACCAGAAAAGCTAATTAATTTGGTTTACTTTCTGGAATTACTGGAACTTAAATAAAATTGACCTCAACATTGCTTACGCACACTTGGGACGTTAATCCGTGCACCTGGGGTTTGAACTCACAACCTCTTAGATCATAGCAACCTAAATGTCCTTGTTTCTCCACCAGGTGTGGCCATGACAGAGATCGGCCACAGATTTAATGGGCCCCTAAACTGCACTTTAAAAGTGCCCCTGAATCGGTAATAATTGTGATGATTATCGACAACACCAACTAAAAAGTAGGCAGTGCTCAGGGACATTGACACTAAGACTAACAATCCCGAGCACACAACACTGACAGCCGACACCGCATTGCTGGTGTTTTGGCGGTGTAACTCTTACGAGCTGTCAATCACGCCCGACCCTACTCTGTTGAAACTTCATAAATGACAATGTGAGCCTATATAGAAATAATGACATTACAAAATAGAAATCCTCATTATTTTCTTTAATGATTTTCAATCAGCATTATCCAGGTGTAGATTACATATCACATCCAGTGTTCCAACTTGAAACAAGGCAAATGGTGTACCAACCATTTATCTATGCAGCACAAACATCTCCTCTCAGAGGAGCTGAAGAGGTATGCATGATTACATGGCATGTGAAATGCTGTTCCAGTCCTTGGTTACAGCGGATTACACGATATGGCGGAACTGAACATGTTGAAGCACGTAAGAGACCCGGAGAATCTTAAACATGCTTAATGGGTGATATGTCTGGTGATGGTTGCAGTGCTGTGGAAGAACGAGAGATTTTGAAGCCTCAGAATTGTGGCATAAGCAGATTCCTGCGCATTTGGCTAAATCGCCTGAAAGCTATGGGAGGTGATTATGTGGGTGGATGGAATGGTAATGCTATTAACAATGGGCTAATGAACGATCCGGCAGTCTGAGTCGTCCTACGTCGTGTGGACTGCCAGTTTTTTCTGTCGGATTCAGTTTCGAGGGTTCTGGGAAGCGCCCCGGGAGCTTCTGATTTGCCGCACCTGCATCCCACAGCAATCTGGCGCACCCTGGTCCTGATCATCACTTTCTTAGGTCTGGGCCTAACATCTCATTCCCGCCGATCGCGAACAAACATCCTCCGGAACCTTCACCCAAACCTGCCGGGCACATCGCTTAACCTGCCACTTCACCCCACCCACTCATCTCCGCCACCCGCCCCGTCTCCCGGGACTATTCTGGGCACCTTTTGAATCTGGAAATAAACACTCACCTTCGCTCAACCCCTCCTTTGTCCTGGTTGCTTCTGGTTCTGTCTAGGAACCGTGACAAACGATCCGGCCACTAATGAACCCAGGCTGACCGGGACTTGTTCGCGTAGAGTGCCGCCACTCTCATCAGGATGGAAGATGCTGGGCCATCATAGCACTTGGAGGCCCAGCAGAGGATCAGCGGTGCAGCAGTTCGGAACTTTCTACTGTTCTGGGACGGAGGTCCAGAACCAGCGAGTTTCCGGGAGGATCCACTGCCGGTTTCACCTATCTCGCTGCCGCGTGGGTGTGTCCTTCCGTGAGCCCAAGGTTCGGTCTCCTGATTGGGGCCATGAGGGGGAGCTGGGAAGATGTTTCACTGCTGCGAGTGTGGGTTAGTGTTCGATCTACAGCCCTATTATAAACAACAGACAAGGCTAGGGATAGCCTTTGTGATTGAGTGTTGCTGGGTCGCAGCGCTGGAGGGGCTTCAGCTGCTTAGATCTACAAGACTGCATGGCTTCATACCAGGGTTCACGGCCGAGATGAGGAAGCTCTTCACCATTCCGCCCGAGAGGACGAGTTTGGCGCCTGTTTTCGCTCACCAAGGAACTTTAGTTACACATTTACTTCGTGATCGAGTTCAAGATTGCTACATGGGAGAGTGGGTGAAATGAGGAGTCTCTGCAAGCGGCCTTTACCAGGGTCTGTCGGAGCAGCTCAAGGATGAGTTGATCTCCTATCCGGAGCCTAGTGACCTGGACAGCTTGGTAGCCTTGTCTATCCGGGGTGGATAATCGAGTCCGAGAGCGAAGGGAGGGAGAAGCAATGGGGTCCGTCTAACTCGATCAGCTTCTCAGGTACTAGTCAATGGGGGATTGGACCAGAATACGCCGATCATCGCCCACCGGATTAGGGGTGGAGAGGTCCGGTCTCCCGAGCCCTGAACTAATGCAAGTAGGGCGGCACGGGTTAACCAAGGAGGAACGCTAACTCAGACGAGGGGACTAACTGTTGCTCTACTCGTGGTGGTTCACACACATTCGCCACCTGTTCCAAGGTCGTCAGTCCGCGCGGCTCACAAAGTTGGGAGGACTTTTTAGCCAGCCAGTTTCACCTCAATACTTTGCCAGACCCCCGCTTCTCGGCTACCCTTGTGAACAGGAATCAGAGCTTAGCGATTAACGCTTTATCGATTCAGGTGGCCATGGAAGCTTTCTTTTGATGCCGAAAGGTTGGTGGAACAGGCCAGCTTCAAGGAGCAATTGCCGAAGCCATTGAAGCTACCACTCTGAACTGTATGGTCTGGCACGATCACGATGAGGACTGGAACCGGTTAAGATGCTGTTGTCGGGGAATCATTCGAGATGATTTCATTCTTCATTCTGCCGCCTTCCCGTATTCCTCTGGTCCTTGGATATCTCTGCTGAAGGAAGAACCCACTCAATAAGAATGGTGCGTAATGTGTTGGCTCTTGATTGGCTGTGCTAACTTGTTCACTGGCTCTGGTCCTCATTCGGTTCCCAGTCAGGTGATTGAGGCTAAACCCCCAGATTTGTCCCTGGTTCCATATATGACTAATGATTTGGGGGAAGTGTTCTGCGCGCAAAAGGCCTACCACTCCCTCCCACCGAATTACAAAGGATTGTGCCATCAACCTGTTCCTGAGCCAAGCTCACCAAGGAAAGGTTATACAGCACTTCCCGCCCTGAACGTGAGTGCTTTGGAGACATCAAGGAGTCCCCTAGCTGCTGGTCTCGGTCGTCATCACCCCCAAAGCAGACTTTATTGTGGTAAGAAGACGGCCTCTTCACTGCATGACTTATCAAGAAATGACATCACCTGTCAGAATCATGACCCCTGCCCTTGATGAGTTCTGCCTCTCGGGACTCTTACAGGTGCTACGGTGTTCACTGCTTGTAATCTACTTTAATGCGAATCACATGGTCCGGATCAGAGAGGCACCAGCATGATTTTGCTCAATTACACCGATGGGTCACTTGAGTATCAGGTGATGCTTGATCTTGTTCAATGCTCCAGCGTATTCCAGAGTATGCAGTGAACGACGTCCTGAGAGATATGATCAATCTGTGTTTGTTTACCTGGATGACATTCTGATCTTTCTCGGAAGGAACCTTCCGACCACGTCCAGCATGTCCTGCAGGTTCTGCATGAACTGAGAATGCTTCTGTTCGGGTGAAGGCCGAAGTGAAGTTTCACGCCAACACGACATCCTTTCTCGGGTACAACCACCTCCAGGGAGAGATTAGATGGACCAGGAGAAGGTTAGAGCGGTTCTGGAATGTGGCCCAGCCCGTACGAGATTGCAGCTCCAGAGATTTTTGGGTTTGCGAATTCTACCGCAGGTTCATCCGGGGATTACAGGCCGCAGGGCCGCTCCGCTAACTGGCTTGAATTTCAGTATCAGAGCTTGGGCGGAATCCGAGAAGGATCGAGCGCTTGATTTGAAGAGGGCTGCATTCACCAACGCACCATTTCTCTCTCAACCGAGGCACGCCCCACAGTTCTGCTGCTGAAAGTGGACACGCCTGATGTGGGAGCTGGTTTCAACCTGAATGAGCGCGATGCTCCACGGACAGTAAACCCATCCCTGCGCCTACTACTCACGCCACAAAGTGAGAGAGGAATCACGTATGTGGGTAAACTTGTTTCGTGAAACTTGCCTTGGAGGAGTGGCGCCACTGGTTGGAGGGGGCGGATAAAACTTGCTTATTGTCTGACTGACCACAAGACCTGACACGTAATCGGCTGACGCCCTAACTCCCGTCAGGCCAGGTGGTCGTGTTGTTTTTCGGATGCATTCAATTTTTCCCTGACGCTCCGCCCGACTAAGAACGTAAGGCGGACTTTTTGTCTCGGATGCTCTCCAAGACGGAGGAGGGTCCAAGATCGAGACACCGAACCGCGCCGGGGAGCTGTTAGGTGGAAGATTGAGGAGAGGCATGGCGTTTGACGCAGCCCTGTCCTGTAACGGTCCACCCGGGTCGGTTGTTTGTGCTCGAGTCGGTTCGGGTTCTGCGGTCCTCAAATGGTCCACGCCAGCAAGATGGCTTATTATTCTGGCGCCCGACGTGATGGCGCTTTCGACGCTGGTGGCTCGCCGGTCGAGATACCGCCAGGTTGCTGCCTGTCCAGGTGTGTGCAGGAATAAGAGCACCAACCTTCGCCCAAATGGACTACTTACCCCTTCTATTCTCAAGACTATGGTTTTGACGAAATTCTTGACTTGTCACTGCTGCTCGCTTCTTGCGGTCACGCTACTTGACGACCGAGCCAGATCTCGCGGCGGCTCACTTGTGCAATACAGCTTCTGCTCCGGAGATTACCCGAGATCCCGGGTTAGGAGGTTTTCAGGGTCCACGGTTGGCCTGCGATATCGCTTTCCGGATCAGGGCCTTCAGCCAATTCTCTGCTGTCTGAAAGTCCTCTGCTGGCCATTGGAGCTACAGTCAGTCTCACATCTGGTTTTCACCCCCAATCTAATGGGGGGCCAGTAAGAGAGCCAAACCAGAAGATGGAATCCACGCCACGCTGCCTGGCCTCTTCCAACCCCACCTCCTGGGTTTCTCAGTTGCCTTGGGTTGAGTATGCCCACAATACTCTCCCTACATCTGCCAATGAATGTCCCCTTCCAGTGCCTGTATGGCTACCAACCTCCCTTGTTCCTCTCAGAGAAGGAGCTCTCAGTGCCTGTCTGAAGGCCCAT
>NW_025538046.1:0-23841 GCF_020615455.1 Coregonus clupeaformis | reverse complement strand
TATGGGACTTTATTGGGGTATTCCCTTATAGAGTCATACAGTGGGGAAAAAAGTATTTAGTCAGCCACCAATTGTGCAAGTTCTCCCACTTAAAAAGATGAGAGAGCCTGTAATTTTCATCATAGGTACCGTCAACTATGACAGACAAATTGAGGAAAAAAAATCCAGAAAATCACATTGTAGGATTTTCAATGAATTTAATTGCAAATGATGGTGGAAAATAAGTATTTGGTCACCTACAAACAAGCAAGATTTCTGGCTCTCACAGACCTGTAACTTCTTCTTTAAGAGGCTCCCTCTGTCCTCCACTCGTTACCTGTATTAATGGCACCTGTTTGAACTTCTTATCAGTATAAAAGACACCTGTCCACAACCTCAAACAGTCACACTACAAACTCCACTATGGCCAAGACCAAAGAGCTGTCCAAAGAACACCAGAAACAAAATTGTAGACCTGCACCAGGCTGGGAAGACTGAATCTGCAATAGGTAAGCAGCTTGGTTTGAATAAATCAACTGTGGGAGCAATTATTAGGAAATGGAAGACATACAAGACCACTGATAATCTCCTCGATCTGGGGCGCCACGCAAGATCTCACCCGTGGGGTCAAAATGATCACAAGAACGGTGAGCAAAAAATCCCAGAACCACACGGGGGGACCTAGTGAATGACCTGCAGAGAGCTGGGACCAAAATAACAAAGCCTACCATCAGTAACACACTACGCGCCAGGGGACTCAAATCCTGCAGTGCAGACGTGTCCCCCTGCTTAAGCCAGGACATGTCCAGGCCCATCTGAAGTTTGCTAGAGTGCATTTTGATGATCCAGAAGATGATTGGGAGAATGTCATATGGTCAGATGAAACCAAAATATAACTTTTTTGGTAAAAACTCAACTCGTCGTGTTTGGAGGACAAAGAATGCTGAGTTGCATCCATACCTACTGTGATGCATGGGGGTGGAAACATCATGCTTTGGGGCTGTTTTTCTGCAAAGGGACCAGGACGACTGATCCGTGTAAATGAAAGAATGAATGGGGCCATGTATCGTGAGATTTTGAGTGAAACCTCCTTCCATCAGCAAGGGCATTGAAGATGAAACGTGGCTGGGTCTTTCAGCATGACAATGATCCCAAACACACCGCCCGGGCAACGAATGAGTGGCTTCGTAAGAAGCATTTCAAGGTCCTGGAGTGGCCTCCAGATCTCAACCCCATAGAAAATCTTTGGAGGGAGTTGAAAGTCGGTGTTGCCCAGCGACAGCCCCAAAACATCACTGCTCTAGAGGAGATCTGCATGGAGGAATGGGCCAAAATACCAGCAACAGTGTGTGAAAACCTTGTGAAGACTTACAGAAAACGTTTGACCTGTGTCATTGCCAACAAAGGGTATATAACAAAGTATTGAGAAACTTTTGTTATTGACCAAATACTTATTTTCCACCATAATTTGCAAATAAATTCATTAAAAATCCTACAATGTGATTTTCTGGATTTTTTTTTCTCATTTTGTCTGTCATAGTTGACGTGTACCTATGAGGAAAATTACAGGCCTCTCTCATCTTTTTAAGTGGGAGAACTTGCACAATTGGTGGCTGACTAAATACTTTTTTTCCCCACTGTATGATGTTGTTCGTAAAATGCTATGTTCTCACTGCAATGTGACATTATGTGGCATGTACACCGAGTGTACAAAACATTAACCTTCCTAATATTGAGTTGCACTTGCAATCCCAACTCCGGCTCATGTTGACTCAACACTTCCCACAGTTTTTGTCAAGTTGGCTGGATGTCCCAGGCTCAAAGTAGCACGGAAAATATACAAGACTAAAAAATAATATATTTTATTCACATCAACTGACAGAACTGTAACTCTTGTAATTGCCATATCAATAGAGTTGATTGGATGATAATGATTCAGTGCAGCTCATAAAAACTAAAACAGTAGACAGTAAAAACAAGCATCACAAAATAAAATACAAAACATCCATGAAAGCATTCAATGTTCGATGATCTCGACTGCTAACCAGAAGACTATTGTCCTCACTAAGGTGGGAGGAAAGCTACTAGACTATTGAGACGCAGCCACAGTGTGTGTCCTCAGGGTGAGGTGCTGAAGGTGCCCCCTCCGGCGGTCGACGGGAGGCGAAGAGTCCTCGCGGGCGAACATGAAGATTTCGCGCGTAACAGGAAGTGCAAGAAGTAGGCCATCATGGTGGGGAGCGCCGGGGTGATGCTGCAGGTATGAGGCATGATCCACCTTCAACTCCTCCCTGTAAAACACACGTCAGGTAACTAAAGGGTTAGCAGTTTAAGAGTAAGGGGCTACGTGAGAGTAAGGGGCTAGGTGAGAGTAAGGGGCTAGGTGAGAGTAGGGGTAACGGTAGGGTGTAGGGTGTAGGGTGTAGGGAAATACTAATATGTCACCTTTCTGTCCGGGGAACATGGAGTGCATCTGCATGTCCTCCTCCCACACCAGCCACCTCTCCTCAAACAATCAATCAATCATATTTATTTATAAAAACGCACTTTTTTACATCAGCAGATGTCACAAAGTGCTTATACAGAAACCCAGGCCAAAACCCCAAACAGCAATGCAGATGTAGAAGCACGATGGCTAGGAAAAACTCCCTAGAAAGGCAGAAACCTAGGAAGAAACCTAGAGAGGAACCAGGCTCTGAGGGGTGGTCAGTCCCCTTCTGGCTGTTCTGGGTAGAGAGGAACCAGGCTCTGAGGGGTGGCCAGTCCCCTTCTGGCTGTACTGGGTAGAGAGGAACCAGGCTCTGAGGGTGGCCAGTCCTCTTCTGGCTGTACTGGGTAGAGAGGAACCAGGCTCTGAGGGGTGGCCAGTTCTTTTCTGGCTGTGCTAGGTGAGAGGAACCAGGCTCTGAGGGGTGGCCAGTCCCCCTTCTGGCTCTGCTGGGTAGAGAGGAACCAGGCTCTGAGGGGTGGCCAGTCCCCTTCTGGTTGTACTGGGTAGAGAGGAACCAGGCTCTGAGGTGTGGCCTGTTTTTTGTATTTTTCGTACATATTTCCCCATCACACTTTTCATCCTTCAACTAAATATGCTTTCCTGCAACCCGCCTCACTCAATGTGGAACGGATTCTATTATTTACTCACCTTTATCTAGAATCTCCAGTTGAAACTAGCCAGCCAGCTAACTAGCTAACTAGCTACTTGCTATTAGCGGTTTTCACCCAGAACATCAGATTTTCTGCCGGAATAACTGAATCACTGGACCCTAACACCGGATCGCAACTAGCTAGCCGCTACCGAATGGATTATGCTGTAGGCTAATCACCACTGCCCCCGAAGCAAGCACCAGTTAGCCTTGAGCTAGCCTCGAGCCAGGCCCATATCCCGGCTATCTACCCCTCTTTGTCTACCGGACAGGAGTAGCCTGCTAACTAGCTACTTGATATTAGCCACCGTTAGCGTTTTCACCATTGTCCGTGGCCTGCACTCCCTACCAGCCAGCTCTAGCCTGGACTATTATCGGCCAGTCTGCACTGTCTGCACAGCGTGTTATCGACCAGAACATATCGGATTTTCTGCCGGAATCACTAAATCACTGGACCTTTAACACTGGATCATCGCAACCAGCTAGCTGCAACCAAATGGATGTTGTTATTGGCTAATCAGCCTTGAGCTAGCCTCGAGTCAGGCACATCTCCTGGCTATCTACCTCTCTGTCAACCGGACGGGACCTCCTAGAGTCGACACAGAGCCCCGCCGATCCATCACGACTGGTCTGCCGGTAATCGTCTGTGGTTTCAACAGGCTTCCCGTTTGCGACGACCACGAAGATCCATCTGCTAGCCCCAGCCCACTAGCACACGCAAACAACAGCCGTGCTTCCTGCTAGCCTGTGCTGTAGCACCAATTCGAACTGCTCTCGGACTCACTATTGCTGTTCACTGGACCTTGTGATCACTCAGCTGCACAGCTGATGCCTGCTGGACTGTTCCTTTACACGGTACCCCCATCCTGTTTATCTGTCCTGTTTATCTGTTTAGCCTCAGCCCAAACTTTCATCGCCATTACCAGTTGTTGTCTTAGCTCTCTCTAATAACACCTGTGATTGCTTTATGCCTCTCTCCCATGTCAATATGCCTTGCCTATTGCTGTTCCAGTTATTTCTTATTATACAATTTCAATATAGAACCCCAAGTCATTCTCAAACTGCCTCAAATAGCTCCTTTGTTCCACCCCCACCTACACGCTGAGACCGGCTCAATCGGTGCCTCCAGTGATGCTATCTATTTCATTGTTACCCAACGCTTAGGTTTACCTCCCCTGTACTCATTTCCTTCCATATCCTTGTCAATACATAATGCCCTGAATCTGTTCTACAACGCCCGGAAATCTGCCCCCTTTATTCTCTGAACCCAACGCACTAGAAGACCAGTTCTTAAAGCCTTTAGCCGTATCCTTATTCTAGTCCTCTTCTGTTCCTCTGGTGATGTAGAGGCTAACCCAGGCCCCTGCAGCCCCCAGTATCCTCCTACTCCCCAGGAGCTATCATTTATCATCCTCAGAGAGAGCAGAGGGACAGTAGCAGGTTAGAGCCCTCACACACTAACCCCTTCAGAGAGGACAGAGGTGCGACACAGTCTGCATCCTCACCTCCTACACACAGATACAAACACACACACAGGTTTGAACCTTCAGATACATACCCTCTTAACAGAGAACATCGGAAAACACACTGCCAGCTTACCTAACACATACGCACGCACACACACACACACAGACACACACACACACAGACACACACACACACAGACACACACACAGACACAGAGAAACAGAAATAAAGCTAATAAGACTCTGTGCAGACTTTAAGCCTTTCTATTGGGAAATTATGACTGTGTGTCCATCTGCTGCAGCAGCTCCATGTCTATGGATGTTACCTGTAGGAAGTGGTCCATCTGCTGCAGCAGCTCCATGTCTATGGATGTTACCTGTAGGAAGTGGTCCATCTGCTGCAGCAGCTCCATGTCTATGGATGTTACCTGTAGGAAGTGGTCCATCTGCTGCAGCAGCTCCATGTCTATCGATGTCACCCTGTAGGAAGTGGTCCATCTGCTGCAGCAGCTCCATGTCTATGGATGTTACCCCTGTAGGAAGTGGTCCATCTGCCGCAGCAGCTCCATGTCTATGGATGTTACCTGTAGGAAGTGGTCTATCTGCTGCAGCAGCTCCATGTCTATGGATGTCACCCGTGGAAGTGGTCCATCTGCTGCAGCAGCTCCATGTCCTATGGATGTTACCTGTAGGAAGTGGTCCATCTGCTGCAGCAGCTCCATGTCTATGGATGTCACCTGTAGGAAGTTGTCCATCTGCTGCAGCAGCTCCATGTCTATGGATGTTACCTGTAGGAAGTGGTCCATCTGCTGCAGCAGCTCCATGTCTATGGATGTTACCTGTAGGAAGTGGTCCATCTGCTGCAGCAGCTCCATATCTATGGGATGTTGGACCAGGAGGGGATGTGCAGCTTTCGCCGCCGTGTGCCAGAGGAGAGGTCTGCTGTTCGAAGAGGGTGCTGTTACCTGGCAACACCATAGACTACACTATGCACAACCAAATGCTCCTTTAAGATCCATCCACATTGCAATACGGTATTCTTCCATTTACTTAGCTATGTCAACTGCAGTTATTACATTCCCAGTTTATATCCTTTTGATTTCTACTTCTCAGGTGAGGGTGCTGTTCAGGTAAGGGTGATGTCTGTATATAAACAAAACAGGCTCTTTTAAGAGTCACCCATTTTGAAAAAAATGTAAACAATTACACACTCTATAACCCACACCTACACACTCGTGTATCAATCTGATTGATGGATTGTGTTGAGCAGTAAGCAGGCTCAGGTGTATAACTGTGGCTCCTTCCACCTTCAAAGAATAGGCCAGAGGACCAACCATAGAGAATAGTAAGACACTCCATTATTTATATTTATAGAACTACACTATTGTTTGTCCTCCTGTGTCTGTGCATGTTTTTTCAGTATAAAGTACTCTGCAGCCGCTCAGTGTGGACACCAGGTGAGGCCACACAGAGATTCCTGTTGAACACTGTCTCTTTAACTACCTTATTTTCTCAATAACAGTCTCTCTCCTTCACTTCATCCCTCTCCCCCCTTCTCCTTAAATCCTCTAGGTTATATCAGCTGTGTTGGTGAACCCTCCCGCATCTGAACTGGCTACAGAGGGCACAGCAGGATCAGAGGTGAGAGGTCACTTGGTCGGGTCAACAGGAAGTATTATTAAAGAGATGCTTTACATTGAAATACAGATAGAGATGTAGTAGTCCCAGAGTTAGTGATCCAAGGTCAGTTTTGCATTTCACCTCCTGATGATTATGATGACTGACAGTGTTAGAAGAAACAAAACACAAGACTTAACCATGCTCTCTCTCTCTCCATCTGTCTCTCGTCTGCAGGTATGTTTTGATGTGAGAGAGGGTGCCAACCCCCAGAGGTATGTCTTGATGTGAGAGAGGATGCCAACCCCCCAGATATATGTTTTGATGTGAGAGAGGGTGCCAACCCTCAGAGGTATGTTTTGATGTGAGAGGGTGCCAACCCCCAGAGGTATGTTTTGATGTGAGAGAGGTAAGCAACCCCCAGAGGTATGTTTTGATGTGAGAGGGTGCCAACCCCCAGATATATGTTTTGATCTGAGAGAGGGTGCCAACCCCCAGAGGTATGTTTTGATGTGAGAGAGGTGCCAACCCCAGAGGTATGTTTTGATGTGAGAGAGGGGTGCCAACCCCCAGAGGTATGTTTTGATGTGAGAGAGGGTGCCAACCCCAGAGGTATGTTTTGATGAGAGAGGATGCCAACCCCCAGAGGTATGTTTTGATGTGAGAGAGGGGTGCCAACCCCCAGAGGTATGTTTTGATGTGAGAGAGGATGCCAACCCGCAGAGGTATGTTTTTGATGTGAGAGAGGATGCCAACCCCCAGATATATGTTTTGATGTGAGAGAGGATGCCAACCCCCAGATATATGTTTTGATGTGAGAGGGTGCCAACCCCCAGAGGTATGTTTTGATGTGAGAGAGGGTGCCAACCCCCAGAGGTATGTTTTGATGTGAGAGAGGGTGCCAACCCCCAGAGGTATGTTTTGATGAGAGAGAGAGGATGCCAACCCCCAGAGGTATGTTTTGATGTGAGAGAGGTGCCAACCCCCCAGAGGTATGTTTTGATGTGAGAGAGGATGCCAACCCCCAGAGGTATGTTTTGATGTGAGAGAGGATGCCAACCCCCAGATATATGTTTTGATGTGAGAGAGGATGCCAACCCCCAGATATATGTTTTGATGTGAGAGGGTGCCAACCCCCCAGAGGTATGTTTTGATGTGAGAGAGGGTGCCAACCCCCAGAGGTATGTTTTTGATGTAGAGAGGGTGCCAACCCCCAGAGGTATGTTTTGATGAGAGAGAGGATGCCAACCCCCAGAGGTATGTTTTGATGTGAGAGAGGGTGCCAACCCCCAGAGGTATGTTTTGATGTGAGAGAGGATGCCAACCCCCAGATATATGTTTTGATGTGAGAGAAGATGCCAACCCCCAGAGGTATGTTTTGATGTGAGAGAGGATGCCAACCCCCAGAGGTATGTTTTGATGTGAGAGAGGATGCCAACCCCCAGATATATGTTTTGATGTGAGAGAGGATGCCAATCCCCAGATATATGTTTTGATGTGAGAGAGGGTGCTAACCCCCAGAGGTATGTTTTGATGTGAGAGAGAGAGGTGCCAACCCCCAGAGGTATGTTTTGATGTGAGAGAGGGTGCCAACCCCCAGAGGTATGTTTTGATGTGAGAGAGGATGCCAACCCCCAGAGGTATGTTTTGATGTGAGAGAGATGCCAACCCCAGAGGTATGTTTGATGCCAACCCACAGAGGTATGTTTTGATGCCAACCCCCAGAGGTATGTTTTGATGTGAGAGAGGGTGCCAATCCCCAGAGGTATGTTTTGATGTGAGAGAGGATGCCAACCCCCAGAGGTATGTTTTGATGTGAGAGAGGATGCCAACCCCCAGAGGTATGTTTTGATGTGAGAGAGGATGCCAACCCCCAGAGGTATGTTTTGATGTGAGAGAGGATGCCAACCCCAGAGGTATGTTTTGATGTGAGAGAGGATGCCAACCCCCCAGAGGTATGTTTTGATGCCAACCCACAGAGGTATATTTTGATGCCAACCCCCAGAGGTATGTTTTGATGTGAGAGAGGTGCCAACCCCAGAGGTATGTTTTGATGTGAGAGAGGATGCCAACCCCCCAGAGGTATGTTTTGATGCCAACCCACAGAGGTATATTTTGATGCCAACCCCCAGAGGTATGTTTTGATGTGAGAGAGGGTGCCAACCCCCAAAGGTATGTTTTGATGTGAGAGAGGGTGCCAACCCCCAAAGGTATGTTTTGATGTGAGAGAGGATGCCAACTCCCCAGAGGTATGTTTTGATGTGAGAGAGGGTGCCAACCCCCAGAGGTATGTTTTGATGTGAGAGAGGGTGCCAACCCCCAGAGGTATGTTTTGATGTGAGAGAGGATGCCAACCCCCAGAGGTGCATGTTTTGATGTGAGAGAGGATGCCAACCCCCAGAGGCATGTTTTGATGCCAACCCACAGAGGTATGTTTTGATGCCAACCCCCAGAGGTATGTTTTGATGTGAGAGAGGTGCCAATCCCCAGAGGTATGTTTTGATGTGAGAGAGGATGCCAACCCCCAGAGGTATGTTTTGATGTGAGAGAGGATAACAACCCCCAGAGGTATGTTTTGATGTGAGAGAGGATGCCAACCCCCAGAGGTATGTTTTGATGTGAGAGAGGATGCCAACCCCCAGAGGTATGTTTTGATGTGAGAGAGAGATGCCAACACCCAGAGGTATGTTTTGATGCCAACCCACAGAGGAATATTTTGATGCCAACCCCCCAGAGGTATGTTTTGATGTGAGAGAGGGTGCCAACCCCCAGAGGTATGTTTTGATGTGAGAGAGGATGCCAACCCCCCAGAGGTATGTTTTGATGCAACCCACAGAGGTATATTTTGATGCCAACCCCCAGAGGTATGTTTTGATGTGAGAGAGGGATGCCAACCCCAAAGGTATGTTTTGATGTGAGAGAGGATGCCAACCCCAAAGGCATGTTTTGATGTGAGAGAGGGTGCCAACCCCAAAGGTATGTTTTGATGTGAGAGAGGATGCCAACCCCCAAATGTATGTTTTGATGTGAGAGAGGGTGCCAACCCCCAAAGGTATGTTTTGATGTGAGAGAGGATGCCAACCCACAGAGGTATGTTTTGATGCCAACCCCCAGAGGTATGTTTTGATGTGAGAGAGGGTGCCAATCCCCAGAGGTATGTTTTGATGTGAGAGAGGATGCCAACCCCCAGAGGTATGTTTTGATGTGAGAGAGGATGCCAACCCCCAGAGGTATGTTTTGATGTGAGAGAGGATGCCAACCCCCAGAGGTATGTTTTGATGTGAGAGAGGATGCAACCCCCAGAGGTATGTTTTGATGTGAGAGAGGATGCCAACCCCCCAGAGGTATGTTTTGATGCCAACCCACAGAGGAATATTTTGATGCCAACCCCCAGAGGTATGTTTTGATGTGAGAGAGGGTGCCAACCCCAGAGGTATGTTTTGATGTGAGAGAGGATGCCAACCCCCAGAGGTATGTTTTTGATGCCAACCCACAGAGGTATATTTTGATGCCAACCCCCAGAGGTATGTTTTGATGTGAGAGAGGGGTGCCAACCCCCAAAGGTATGTTTTGATGTGAGAGAGGATGCCAACCCCAAAGGTATGTTTTGATGTGAGAGAGGGTGCCAACCCCCAAAGGTATGTTTTGATGTGAGAGAGGGGATGCCAACCCCAGAGGTATGTTTTGATGTGAGAGAGGGTGCCAACCCCCAGAGGTATGTTTTTGATGTGAGAGAGGGTGCCAACCCCAGAGGTATGTTTTGATGCCAACCCCCAGAGGTAATGTTTTGATGTGAGAGAGGGTGCCAACCCCCAGTCCCATCATCACCATCTCACCCACTCTTAAGATAACCTTTGGGCCAACTGGGGGCTAAGGCTGTTAGGAGACACCACTAGAGACATGCTATGTCATTGTGATGAACTGAGAATATTAGGGTAGTACTGTAATTCATTAATCATATGCTGTCTTCCCTAGTAGCACTGTAATTCATTAATCATATGCTGTCTTCCCTAGTAGCACTGTAATTCATTAATCATATGCTGTCTTCAGCTAGTAGCACTGTAATTCATTAATCATATGCTGTCTTCCTAGTAGCACTGTAATTCATTAATCATATGCTGTCTTCCCTAGTAGCACTGTAATTCATTAATCATATGCTGTCTTCCCTAGTAGCACTGTAATTCATTAATCATATGCTGTCTTCCTAGTAGCACTGTAATTCATTAATCATATGCTGTCTTCCCTAGTAGCACGTGTAATTCATTAATCATATGCTGTCTTCCCCTAGTAGCACTGTAATTCATTAATCATATGCTGTCTTCCCTAGTAGCACTGTGATTCATTAATCATATGCTGTCTTCCTAGTAGCTACTGTAATTCATTAATCATATGCTGTCTTCCCTAGTAGCACTGTAATTCATTAATCATATGCTGTCTTCCCTAGTAGCACTGTAATTCATTAATCATATGCTGTCTTCCCTAGTAGCACTGTAATTCATTAATCATATGCTGTCTTCCCCTAGTAGCACTGTAATTCATTAATCATATGCTGTCTTCCTAGTAGCACTGTAATTCATTAATCATATGCTGTCTTCCCTAGTAGCACTGTAATTCATTAATCATATGCTGTCTTCCCTAGTAGCACTGTAATTCATTAATCATATGCTGTCTTCTCTAGTAGCACTGTAATTCATTAATCATATGCTGTCTTCCTAGTAGCACTGTAATTCATTAATCATATGCTGTCTTCCCCTAGTAGCACTGTAATTCATTAATCATATGCTGTCTTCCTAGTAGCACTGTAATTCATTAATCATATGCTGTCTTCCCCTAGTAGCACTGTAATTCATTAATCATATGCTGTCTTCCCTAGTAGCACTGTAATTCATTAATCATATGCTGTCTTCCCGTAGTAGCACTGTAATTCATTAATCATATGCTGTCTTCCCTAGTAGCACTGTAATTCATTAATCATATGCTGTCTTCCTAGTAGCACTGTAATTCATTAATCATATGCTGTCTTCCCTAGTAGCACTGTAATTCATTAATCATATGCTGTCTTCCCTAGTAGCACTGTAATTCATTAATCATATGCTGTCATCCTAGTAGCACTGTAATTCATTAATCATATGCTGTCTTCCCTAGTAGCACTGTAATTCATTAATCATATGCTGTCTTCCCCCTAGTAACACTGTAATTCATTAATCACATGCTGTCTTCCCTAGTAGCACTGTAGTTCATTAATCATATGCTGTCTTCCCTAGTAGCACTGTAATTCATTAATCATATGCTGTCTTCCCGTAGCACTGTAATTCATTAATCATATGCTGTCTTCCTAGTAGCACTGTAATTCATTAATCATGCTGTCTTCCCTAGTAGCACTGTAATTCATTAATCATATGCTGTCTTCCCTAGTAGCACTGTAATTCATTAATCTTATGCTGTCTTCCCTAGTAGCACTGCTTAATTCATTAATGGGCATTGCTGTCTTCCCTAGTAGCACTGTAATTCATTAATCATATGCTGTCTTCCCTAGTAGCACTGTAATTCATTAATCAGGTGCTGTCTTCCCTAAATGTAGCACTGTAGTTCATTAATCATATGCTGTTTTCCCTGCTCCTCTGTTCTTACCTCTTTCCCTTTCTGTCTTTTACACTCTTTCTCACCTCTCTCCCCACCTCCTCTTTCTCACCTCTCTCCCCACCTCCTCTTTCTCACACCTCTCTCCCCACCTCCTCTTTCTCACCCCTCTCTCCCCACCTCCTCTTTCTCACACCTCTCTCCCCACCTCCTCTTTCTCACCTCTCTCCCCCACCTCCTCTTTCTCACACTCTCTCCCCACCTCCTCTTTCTCACCTCTCTCCCCCTCCTCTTTCTCCTACACCTCTCTCCCCACCTCCTCTTTCTCACACCTCTCTCCCCACCTCCTCTTTCTCAAGCACCTCTCTCCCCCACCTCCTCTTTCTCACACCTCTCTCCCCACCTCCTCTTTCTCACCTCTCTCCCCACCTCCTCTTTCTCCTCTACCCTCTCCCCCACCTCCTCTTTCTCCCTCTCTCCCACCTCCTCTCTCCCAGCCTCCTCTTTCTCACCCTCTCTCCCCCACCTCCTCTTTCTCACACCTCTCTCCCCCACCTCCTCTCAATCTCTCTCCCCACCTCCTCTTTCTCACACCTCTCCCCACCTCCTCTTTCTCACACCTTCCCACCTCCTCTTATCTCCACCTCTCTCCCCATCCTCTTTTTCTCACCTCTCTCCCCACCTCCTCTTTCTCCCCACCCCTCTCTCTCCCACCTCCTCTTTCTCACCTCTCTCCCCACCTCCTCTTTCTCACCTCTCTCCCCACCTCCTCTTTCTCACACTCTCTCCCCACCTCCTCTTTCTCACACCTCTCTCCCCACCTCCTCTTTCTCACCTCTCTCTCCACCTCTTTCCCTCTCTTTCTCACACCTCTCTCCCCACCTCCTCTTTCTCACACCTCTCTCCCCACCTCCTCTTTCTCACACCCTCTCTCCCCACCCTCCTCTTTCTCACACTCTCTCCCCCACCTCCTCTTTCTCACACCTCTCTCCTCCACCTCTCTCTCTCTCTCCCACCTCACTCTTTCTCACACCTCTCTCCCCACCTCCTCTTTCTCACACCTCTCTCCCCCACCTCCTCTTTCTCACACCTCTCTCCCACCTCCTCTTCTCAACTCCTCTTCTCCACCTCTCTCTCCACCTCCTCTTATCTCCCACCTCTCTCACCCTCCTCCTCTTTCTCACACCTCTCTCCCCACCTCCTCTTTCTCACACCTCTCTCCCCCCACCTCCTCTTTCTCACACCTCTCCCCCACCTCCTCTTCACACCTCTCCCCACCTCCTCTTCACACCTCTCTCCTCCTCTTTCTCACCTCTCCCCCCACCTCCTCTTTCTCACCTCTCTCCCCACCTCCTCTTTCTCACACTCTCTCCTCCCACCTCCTCTTTCTCACACTCTCCTCCCCACCTCCTCTTTCTCACACCTCTCTCCCCACCTCCTCTTTCTCACACCTCTCTCCCCTCCTCCTCTTTCTCACCCTCTCTCCCCACCTCCTCTTTCTCACCTCTCTCCCACCTCCTCTTTCTCACACCTCTCTCCCCACCTCCTCTTTCTCTCCACTCTCCCCACCTCCTCTTTCTCACCTCTCTCCCCACCTCCTCTTTCTCACACCTCTCTCCCCCACCTCCTCTTTCTCCCCACCTCTCTCCCCACCTCCTCTTTCTCACCCCTCTCCCTCTCCACCTCCTCTTTCTCACACCTCTCTCCCCCACCTCCTCTTTCTCACACCTCTCTCCCACCCTCCTCTTTCTCACACCTCTCTCCCCACCTCCTCTTTCTCACCTCTCTCCCCACCTCCTCTTTCTCACACCTCTCTCCCCCACCTCCTCTTTCTCCCACCTCTCTCCCCACCTCCTCTTTCTCACACCTCTCTCCCCACCTCCTCTTTCTCACCTCTCTCCCCCACTCCTCTTTCTCACACCCTTCTCTCCCCACCTCCTCTTTCTCACACCTCTCTCCCCCCACCTCCTCTTTCTCACCTCTCTCCCCCACCTCCTCTTTCTCCACCCTCTCTCCCACCTCCTCTTTCTCACACCTCTCTCCCCACCTCCTCTTTCTCCACCCTGCTCTCTCCCCACCCCTCCTCTTTCTCATCCTCTCTCCCACCTCCTCTTTCTCCTCCATCTCCTCTTTCTCACCTCTCCTCTTTCTCCTCCCACTCTTCTCCCCTCTCCTTCTCACAACCTCTCTCCCCACCTCCTCTTTCTCACACCTCTCTCCCCCACCTCCTCTTTCTCACACCTCTCTCCCACCTCTCTTTCTCACACCTCTCTCCCCACCTCCTCTTTCTCCCCACCTCTCTCCCCACCTCCTCTTTCTCACACCTCTCTCCCCACCTCCTCTTTCTCACACCTCTCTCCCCCCCCTCCTCTTTCTCACACCTCTCTCCCCACCTCCTCTTTCTCACACCTCTCTCCCCCCCTCCTCTTTCTCACACCTCTCTCCCCACCTCCTCTTTCACACACCTCTCTCCCCACCTCCTCTTTCTCCACCTCTCCCCACACTCTCCTCACACCTCTCTCCCACTCCTCTTTCTCACCTCTCTCCCCCACCTCCTCTTTCTCCACCTCTCTCCCCACCTCCTCTTTCTCACCTCTCCCCACCTCCTCTTTCTCACTCCTCTCTCCCCACCTCCTCTTTCTCATCCTCTCTCCCCACCTCCTCTTTCTCACACCTCTCTCCCCACCCTCCTCTTTCTCACACCTCTCTCCCCACCTCCTCTTTCTCCACCTCTCTCCCCCACCTCCTCTTTCTCACCTCTCTCCCCACCTCCTCTTTCTCACACCTCTCTCCCCACCTCCTCTTTCTCACCCCTCTCCCCCCCTCCTCTTTCTCACACCTCTCTACCCCCACCTCCTCTTTCTCACACCTCTCTCCTCACCTCCTCTTTCTCACACCTCTCTCCCCACCTCCTCTTTCTCACACCTCTCTCCCCACCTCCTCTTCTCACACCTCTCCCCCACCTCCTCTTTCTCACACCTCTCCCCACCTCCTCTTTCTCACACCTCTCTCGCCACCTCCTCTTTCTCACACCTCTCTCCCCACCTCCTCTTTCTCTACCAATCTCTCCCCCACCTCCTCTTTCTCACACCTCTCTCCCCCACCCTCCTCTTTCTCCCCTCTCTCCCCACCCTCCTCTTTCTCACACCCTCTCTCCCCAGCTCTCCTCTTTCTCACACCTCTCTCCCACCCCTCCTCTTTCTCACACCTCTCTCCCCCACCCTCCTCTTTCCACACCTCTCCTCCCCCACCTCCTCTTTCTCTCACCTCTCTCCCCACCTCCTCTTTCTCACACCTCTCTCCCCACCTCCTCTTTCTCACCTCTCTTTCCCCACCTCCTCTTTCTCACACCTCTCTCCCCCACCTCCTCTTTCTCACACTCTCTCCCCACCTCCTCTTTCTCACCTCTCTCCCCTACCTCCTCTTTCTCACCCTTCTCCCCACCTCCTCTTTCTCACCTCTCTCCCCCCTCCTCTTTCTCACACCTCTCTCCCCACCTCCTCTTTCTCCACACCTCTCTCCCCACCTCCTCTTTCTCACCTCTCTCCCCACCTCCTCTTTCTCACCTCTCTCCCCACCTCCTCTTTCTCACCTCTCTCCCCCACCTCCCTCTTTCTCACACCTCTCTCCCCACCTCCCTCTTTCTCTCACCTCTCTCCCCCACCTCCTCTTTCTCACACCTCTCTCCCCACCTCCTCTTTCTCACACCTCTCTCCCCACCTCCTCTTTCTCGGCACTCTCTCCCCACCTCCTCTTTCTCACACCTCTCTCCCCCACCTCCTCTTTCTCACACCTCTCTCCCCACCTCCTCTTTCTCACACCTCTCTCCCCATCTCCTCTTTCTCACCTCTTTCCCCACCTCCTCTTTCTCACACCTCTTTCCCCACCTCCTCTTTCTCACACCTCTCTCCCCCACCCTCCTCTTTCTCTACACCTCTCTCCCCCACCCTCCTCTTTCTCACACCCTCTCTCCTCCACCTCCTCTTTCTCACACCTCTCTCCCCACCTCCTCTTTCTCCACCTCTCTCCCATCCTCCTCTTTCTCCACACCTCTCTCCCACCTCCTCTTTCTCACCTCTCTCCCCCACCTCCTCTTTCTCACACTCTCTCCCCACCTCCTCTCTCTCTCTTCCTCTCTCCCTCTCACCTCCTCTCTCCACCTCTCTCCCTCCTCCTCTTTCTCACACCTCTCTCTCCACCTCCTCTTTCTCACACCTCTCTCCCCACCTCCTCTTTCTCACACCTCTCTCCCCCACCTCCTCTTTCTCTACACCTCTCTCCCTCCTCTTTCTCACACCCTCTCTCCCACCTCCTCTTTCTCACACTCTCTCCCCACCTCCTCTTTCTCACACCTCTCTCCCCACCTCCTCTTTCTCTCACACCTCTCCCCCCATCCTCCTCTTTCTCACACCTCTCTCCCCACCTCCTCTTTCTCACACCTCTCTCCCCACCTCCTCTTTTCTCACACCCTCTCTCCCCACCTCCTCTTTCTCAGCACCTCTCTCCCCTCCTCTTTCTCTCACCTCTCTCCCACCTCCTCTTTCTCACACCTCTCCTCCCCACCTCCTCTTTCTCACACCTCTCTCCCCACCTCCTCTTTCTCACCTCTCTCCCCACCTCCTCTTTCTCCACCTCTCTCCCCACCTCCTCTTTCTCACACCTCTCTCCCCACTCTCCTCTTTCTCACACCTCTCCCCACCTCCTCTTTCTCTCACCTCTCTCCCCCACCTCCTCTTTCTCACACCTCTCTCCCCACCTCCCTCTTTCTCACACCTCTCTCCCCACCTCCTCTTTCTCACACCTCTCTCCCCACCTCCTCTTTCTCACACCTCTCCCCACCTCCTCACACCCCTCTCTCCCCACCTCCTCTTTCTCCACCTCTCTCCCCACCTCCTCTTTCTCACACCTCTCTCCCCACCTCCTCTTTCTCACACCTCTCTCACCTCCTCCTCTTTCTCACACCTCTCTCCCCCTCCTCCTCTTTCTCACACTCTCTCCCCACCTCCTCTTTCTCACACTCTCTCCCCACCTCCTCTTTCTCCCACCTCTCTCTCCCCACCTCCTCTTTCTCACACCTCTCTCCCCACCCTCCTCTTTCTCCACCTCTCTCCCCACCCTCCTCTTTCTCACACCTCTCTCCCACCCTCCTCTTTCTCACACCTCTCTCCCCACCTCTTCTTTCTTCCTCTGTTTTTATAATGCACACCAGACGTGCATTGAATACAGATTTAACTTGTATTTAGAATATAATATTACAATAATAATATTTATAATGCATGTATTATGTATTTATAACACTTGGATAATTAACTTATTTCAATAAAGCTGTTCACATTCTCTACTGGTTGAAATTAAGTCCTCCTCTCATTCGATTAAATACAACACCTATCCTGTGTCTTCCAGATCAATGCAGATGAAGGAAATTTGATAGTAAGATGAACTGTTTTTTAGAGTATTTACATGATGCATAGAAGTGTAGTGTACTGTTTTTTAAAAGTTCTGTTTCTGTATATATGAATTACAAATCAGTCTTTAACTAGTTAAATCATGTTTGTAGTCTACTGCATAGTTACAATGTGTAACCATTGATGTCCCGGGACCAGGAATGGTAAACACTGTTGAAGTGTATAATTGTAATGCATACACTGCGGACAAAGTGTTAATTAAAGACTGGAATTTGATAATCCTGGTATTGGATATGACTGAAAAGAATGTCTCACAGACATTCATTCTGAACTGCACATTTTATTTGCCATGGTAGAGTACATGATCAGTGAATATATTCAATGTACAGGCTACAATATGGGATCTCATGCACTGGTCATAACTACATGTATATACGACTTACATCCTTGGGACAATGTTATATTATATTCTACTCAGGGCTTCATAGCTAGGTTCTGAACTAATAATTATACCAAACGTTTTAGGATCGGCTACAGCTAGCTACACATCCATAGGCATACAGCTAGTTTTATCCTCCACTGCACAATATGAAAGAAAATAGTTAGCTAGCTACGTTACTTCAGCTGCATTGCACAGCAAAATATCAGCAAGGCAAGCTTACAAAATTGTACATTCAATTTTGCAGTAAACGCTTTAGCTTAGCTAGAATCTTTACATCCACTGTTTCACAAGACGACAGCCTGGTTGTTTCAGGAGACCCTAAAACATTAAAACAACCAGAATTACAATTTCATACTCATGTCACAACGCCAATAAAGCTAGCCAGCTAGCTGGATGATGTTAGCTAGTCAGCTAGCTCGCTAAATAGCGATTTTTCATAAATTACCTTTATGACAAAAAAATATGCATAATCGTTTGTCTCTACATTAACTAAATATTCCTCTCAACTGTAAAAAAAAATGTTTTGCATGATTCGTTATGACTTTATAATTACTTACATTTGCTTTATCTTAGTATTGTAATGACCCAGCTGGTCATAAAGGTAAGAGACGGCACCAGGTGTACAGGCAGAACACAGGTTTATTCCTGAATGGGCTATTGTTTCAGCCACAGCCCACGCCGCTAAACCTCGAACATACACAAATAGAACATGTCAAATCAATGGTCCCGAACAGAAGAGAGAGAGAGATGAGACCGTAACCCCTATTTAATCATTCCAAAACCCCCGCGGGATTACCACATCATACCCCCAACCTTTCCATCTGTCCTGGCATATTTAACCCCTGCTAGTACCCATGAGAACGATAACACATCCATGAACACGGAACACAATACAGGGGTGTTACATAGCCCCCTTTCTAAACCCTAGCCCCTAGGGTTGCAAAACAAAATCCTTAAAGCGACCCCGAGGTCGCATCGGTCTCTTGTGCCTCCCCTTGACTCTCACTGGTGGACCCCCAGAACACTCATCTGCCCTAATGTCATTTCCAGCACCCCGAAGAGGCATCCCCCGTCCCAGGCTCAGCTTGCACTAGAGTCTCCTCGCTAGACTGTCCCCGTGTGCTCATCAGAGTCCTCACTTCCATTCCCTACCGTTTTCCTCCCTCTGTAGGGAAGCGCCAATCGGTCCCGGTGGACCACCACCCTCCTGCCCCGTGGGAACCTCCACCGATACGATCACCTCCCCCACTCTCTCTATCACCAGGCACCGGCCCCACCCAGGCACTGTCCAGCTTTGGGCACCGCTCTTCTTGCGCGTGGGGTTGTGAAGCCACACACGTTCTCCCCGCCTCCAAAGTGCCTCCCCCTCGCGCGTGAGTCATAGTGGCGCTTTTGGCGATTCTGCGTTCTCGAGTTTGCTCTCTTGCGAAGGTGTGAGCCGCTTCTAACCGGTTCTGCAGTCGACGAACAGTAGTTCGGGCCAGCAAACCCCGTCGTCGTTATCAGGAGGGTGGCCACGGTTCGGCTGGCGCAACTCCCGACCTAACATTAGCTAGGGCGCTGGGGGCACGCATCGATTCCTGAACAGCCGACCTACATGCCATAAGAATAAACGGTAAGTGGGTGTCCCAATCTCTCGGTGTTTTGAGGTAACGATAGCCAGCTGTTGTGCTAATGTTCTGTTCAAATCTTTCCACCAGCCCATCACTCTGGGGGTGAAGCGGAGTAGTGCGCGTCTTCTCCACGCGCCTAACCGTCTACACAACTCTGAGAACACCCGTGACTCAAAGTTTCTCCCCTGGTCGCTGTGTATAGACTGTGGCACCGAACCGATGATTATTCCCCTACCAATGCATCAGCTACTGTTTCTGCCTCCTGGTCTGGGAGAGCGTAAGCCTCTGGCCACTTGGTGAAGTAGTCCATAGCAGTTAGAATCCACCTGTTACCGCTGTCTGTGGTTGGAAACGGTCCAACTATGTCTACCCCCAGTCTCCATGGCTCCCTACCTGGGAATTGTTGTAGGAGGCGTGTGGACCTAGGTCCTTTCTGCTAGCACACTCATCGCACTGCCTGCAAAAGTCCTCCACATCCCTCCTGTGCCTGGCCCAATAGAAGCCTTTACGTACGCGCATTAACGTTTTGGAGACCCCAAAATGCCCTGCGCCTACTCCCCCGTGAAGCTGCTGTAACACCGCTCCCTTGCAGCCTTTTTGGGAACCACTACCTGCCACGTCATTTCTCCAGTAGCTGGCTTTTCCCACCCCCTCTGGAGCACTCCCTCAGCCACTCTAAGGACTGAGAATTTAGCCCAGAGTCCTTTGGTGACTGGTGATGAGGGGCTACTTCCCCCATGGCGGTTGTCTTCCCTCTTCCACCCACCCCCAGCACAGGACGCAGCTCTGCGTCTCCTCTGGCGACGCCTCCACTCCCCCAACGTCCACAGCCTCAAGCTCCCGGCACTCTGTCATCCCTCAGCTGACTCACCGTGGCGGTGACTCCCTCCTCCATGCACAGTTCCCTCTCGCTCCACCCGTTTGGCGCAGTACCCACAGCCGTCCTCAGCACACGGGCGACGGACAAGGCGTCTGCATTGCTGTGGCGAAGGCCGACCCTGTGCTCCACCTGGAAGTCGTAGGGTTGCAGCTCCTCCAACCAGCGGGCGATCTGACCCCTCTGGCTCCTTGAAGGAGAGAAGCCACTGCAGGCGGGTGATCCATCCGCACCACAAACGGCAGGCCCCCCAGGTAGTACTTGAAATGGCGTACTGCTGCCACGCCGACAGCCAAAAGCTCCCCCTCCTTGTCACGCAGTAGCTTTTCAGCCTTATCAAAAGTTCTGCTTGTAATAAGCTACTACGTGCCTCCCCGTCAACCCGCTCGAGCCAGCACAGCCCCCAAGCCCTCGTATTGCTTGCGTCGGTGTCCAGGATAAACGGACGTTGGTCTGGTGAGGACAGGACAGGGGCCTCTCGACCAGGGGCACGTTTGAGGGCCTCAAAGCGCCCGCTGGTGCTCTTCGGTCCACTGAAAAACAGTGTCCTTCTTGAGAAGGTGGTTCAAAGAGCTGCTATCCCCTCAAACCCTTTCACAAACCTACGATAGTAGGATGCCAGACCCAGGAAGCTCTTAACCTCTTTTTTTCCACTTGGAATTGGCCACCCTCACAGCCTCCACCTTGTCTGGCATCAGTGCTCGATACCCTCACCACCCAGCTGATGACCCAGGAACGCTTCCACCTCCCTTTGCATGAAATGGCACTTTTTCCGGGTGTAATTTTAGCCCCACCCTCGAGATCCTCTCCAGCACTCGCCTAAGTGCCCCCAGTGCCCCCTCAAGCGATGTGCCGTGCACACAATATGTCGTCTAGGTCCACGACACACCTCGTCTCCTCGGAACCCCGCCAGCACTCTATCCATTGAGCCTCTCAAAGGTGGCAGGAGCATTACAAAGCCCAAGCACAGCACCTTGAACTGCCAATGGCCCCTATCCGTGGAGAAGGCCGTTTTCACGTGCCCCAGGCGAGAGGGGCACCTGCCAGTAGCCACTGCGCAGATCAAGGGAAGAGAACCACGAGGACCTCTCACGTGGTCTAGCGACTCATCGATCCTCGGTATGGGGGTAGCGTCTTTAGTGGTGACAGAATTTAGACCCTGTAGTCCGCACAAAACCTAAGTTTACCCCCTTTCTTAGGCACCATGACGACCGGGCGCGACCAGTGGGCTATCTGATGGCTCAATGAAATCCGCCCGCAACTGTCAGCAATACTGTGGCTGCTGCTTCCCTCTTGGCAAGGGGAATGCGGCGGGGCGAATTTTAATGGGTTGGTTGTCCCCAGTGTCGATGTCGTTTACTGAACTAGGTGCGTTTGCCCTACCTCATCTTCCCCCTATCGAAGCTATCTTTAAGTCAAACAGCGCTGCTTTAACTGTCTCTGTTGTCTCTCATCCAGACCTTGACAGTTTTTCAGCCACACGCCTCATTGGCGTCGAGTAACTTCCTCCTTCCCCCGTCGGGCTGATGGGGTGAAGGAGCCAGTGTGTTTTGGGCTACTGGGATGCCTGTGCTTGCACCATTATGGGGAGTGAAGGTCGAATTGCCGCGCGGGAGACAGCTGCTGGGATGGCTTTCAACGACCAAGGGAGCAGCCGACGACCAGTGGAGTTTCGGCAAGCTTGGAGGAAGACGGAGGGACAGCCCCTGCCCCCTGCTGGACCTCCCGAGGCGACATTCCCACTGTGGGACCCCCCGACAGCCTCAAAGTGCCCGGCTAAGTCCAACTGAGCCCCACAGTTTTTCAAAAAGTCCATTCCCAGTATACGGGGTCCTGTACCGCTGCTACCCACACCGGACACCCCACAGTTCTCCCCCCACAGTCACAGACAACCAACACTTCCCTAACATGGGGGCTAGCTCCGTGACAGTCCCTAGCTGGACAAGGGGTCGCTCCACCCACGCACCCCAACAGGTAAAGTATGTCTGGTCTCACCAGGGTTAGCTGTAGAGCCCGTGTCAACCAGGGCCAACATTCCACCCCCTCTACCTTGACGATGACATTGCAGAAGTCCCCAATGGTGAGTGCGTCCCACACCACAACTACCGGACTAGGAACACGGTGGCAGCCACACCCTGGGGAAGCAGGTCCCCACCCTCTTGCCTGCGCTGCTGGGTACCTCTTCTGCTTACTGTGGTTTCCCGGGGGCGGAGGGGTGGGCCCGCTGCCCCCCTGCCCGAGAACCGCTGTCGTTTCCCTGTTGACTGGGAATCTGCCACACTCCACTCTGAATGTGGCCAGGCTGGCCACAACCCCAGCAGACAATGGAAGTTGAGCTGACACTGCGATGTTGTCTGGAGCCCTTCTCAATGACAAGCGAAGCGGTCTTGACTAACCCTCCCAACTCGTCGACCCACTCTGGTTTGGTGACCCCCGGCACCCGGCCGCCGCTGCTCTCACCTCTGGTTGACTGGCAACCTCCACTCTCACTCCCTCACCCCAGATCAGCTCCCTCTTCCTGGCTATCTCCACTGCAGCCCGCAGAGAGATGCTGGGTCCGACATCTGCACATGCTTACCCAGTTCGATGGGGAGAGCGCTCTAATAAAACTGTCCCGTGCCAGCTCGGTCTTGCACCCCAATCGGCATATTTGCATAAGCCCGCCTGGTCAGGCTCAGAATATCACTTGCCAACGCCTTTAATGATTCCCCCTGAAGTCTCTTTTGTTATTCAGTTCAATCCGCAGCAAGTTGGGCTGTGCATTCGCTGTCCAAACGGACCCCCAATGCCTCCACTAAGCCTTCCGTAGTCGCCCCTCTCGATCCCGGGACTAGCTTTTAAGGCAGGCATTCCGACGCCTCCTCTCTGCCAGGCTCAGGGCAAGCTGTAACCCTTTTCGCCTCGAGTCAGACCACCTCCCGGCTCTAGCCAACAACTCAATTGAGTGAAAAAAAACTTCCCACTTTACCTTGTCCATTGAACTTTGGAAGTTTAGCTGCTACCGTGGCTTCAATGGCAATGGGCGCTGCCATCTCTGTTTACATAAGGAGGTCCGGCCTTTCCATCGCGTGTGATAACGTCGATATCTCCCGTCACGGTGTGCTCTGTTCTGGTCGGCGGTTTGGAGGAAAACCCGCCCGTTCTGCTCCATCTTGCTGACATGACAATTTAACTCCCGCCATGTGGCTCTCCAGCTCTTCTCACAGCCGTCATCGCCTGAACCCTCCCGACCGGTACACCCGAGCCCAGGACACTTTGTCCGACTCTTCCCTTAACTTTCCGCCTCGCCCGATCATCCTGCCCGTGGATCGAGTCACGCTAAACTAACCACGGCCTATACTGAAACAGCTAACTCCGCCTAATCTCGATCTATCCCGTCGTTGAGCACTTCTGACACATGTAATGACCCAGCTGGGTCATAAAGTAAAAAGAGAGCGGGCACCAGGTGTACAGGCAGAACACAGGTTTATTCCTGAATGGGCTAGTTGTTCAGTGCCACAGCCCATACTAAACCTCGAACATACACAAATAGAACATGTCAAATCAATGGTCCCGAACAGAAGAGAGAGAGATGAGACCGTAACCCTATTTAATCATTCCAAAACCCCGCGGGATTACCCATCATACCCCCAACCTTTCCATCTGTCCTGGCATATTTAACCCCAACTGCTAGTACCCATCGAGAACGATCAACACATCCATGAACACAGAACACAATACAG
>NW_025538045.1:0-23845 GCF_020615455.1 Coregonus clupeaformis | reverse complement strand
GACTAGGGGAGAAAACCCCTTCAGGGACTAGGGAGAAAACCTGTCACCTTCAGGGACTAGGGGAGAAAACATTTTCAAACAGAAGATGTAGCAGTGCTCATGTATGTATTTTGTTCTCAAACGTTCGCTCAGGTTTGAGTAAAATGACTCCTAGACATTTTTACTCATAGCTTCAAAATGGACTCAAACGTACTCCTATATTCTAGGCATGAAAGGTAATGAAGTTCAAGTCCTGCAGACTGGTGCGTTTACTTAAAAAGGTCAAACAACGTTTGTGTTAAAGACACCTTTAGAAGAGTTCATAGAGATGTGGGAGTAGTAATTTAGCACAGTAGAAAGACAGTAGAAAGACAGCTGAACGACGGCTTACCTCCGGTCCTCTTCACCAGTAGTTCCACAACAGACAGCGCTTCGGTCCTCACAGAGGAGTAACTCTTATTCTCTACAGGAGGAAACATTTTTAAAAATAACATTGTGAATCTTTCTAATAAAAACCCATCTAGGATCGGTTTCCCACACCCAGATTAAATCTAGTCCTGGACTATAAATCATGGCTTACTCAAAAAGAGATTATCTCCACTGAAATACATTTTTACTTCTGGAATAGGATCAGGGAAATCAGTCCCTTCTGAAGATATTTCGCTCCTCAGAAGGTCTTACCTAGTGGGTATGTGAGAGCAGTGTGGAGGTCTTACCTAGTGGGTATGTGAGAGCAGTGTGGAGGTCTTACCTAGTGGGTATGTGAGAGCAGTGGGGAGGTCTTACCTAGTCGGTATGTGAGAGCAGTGGGGAGGTCTTACCTAGTGGGTATGTGAGAGCAGTGTGGCGGTCTTACCTAGTCAGTATGTGAGAGCAGTGTGGAGGTCTTACCTAGTGGGTATGTGAGAGCAGTGTGGATGTCTTACCTAGTGGGTATGTGAGCGCAGTGGGGAGGTCTTACCTAGTGGGTATGTGAGAGCAGTGTGGAGGTCTTACCTAGTGGGTATGTGAGCGCAGTGGGGAGGTCTTACCTAGTGGGTATGTGAGAGCAGTGTGGAGGTCTTACCTAGTGGGTATGTGAGCGCAGTGGGGAGGTCTTACCTAGTCGGTATGTGAGAGCAGTGTGGAGGTCTTACCTAGTGGGAAGGTGAGAGCAGTGTGGAGGTCTTACCTAGTGGGAATGTGAGAGCAGTGTGGAGGTCTTACCTAGTGGGTACGTGAGAGCAGTGTGGAGGTCTTACCTAGTGGGAATGTGAGAGCAGTCTGCTAAATGACTAAAATGTAAATGTGTGGAGGTCTTACCTAGTGGGAATGTGAGAGCAGTGTGGAGGTCTTACCTAGTGTGGTATGTGAGAGCAGTGAGGTCTTACCTGTGAGTAGAGTTTGCTCTTGGTGGGTCTTACCTAGTGGGTATGTGAGAGCAGTGGGGAGGTCTTACCTAGTGGGTATGTGAGAGCAGTGTGGAGGTCTTACCTAGTCGGTATGTGAGAGCAGTGTGGAGGTCTTACCTAGTGGGTACGTAAGAGCAGTGTGGCGGTCTTACCTAGTGGGTACGTGAGAGCAGTGTGGCGGTCTTACCTAGTGGGAATGTGAGAGTGTAAATGTGTGGAGGTCTTACCTAGTGGGAATGTGAGAGCAGTGTGGAGGTCTTACCTAGTGGGTATGTGAGAGCAGTGTGGCGGTCTTACCTAGTCCGTATGTGAGAGCAGTGTGGCGGTCTTACCTAGTGGGTATGTGAGAGCAGTGTGGAGGTCTTACCTAGTGGGTATGTGAGACCAGTGGGGAGGTCTTACCTAGTGGGAACGTGAGAGCAGTGTGGAGGTCTTACCTAGTGGGTATGTGAGAGCAGTGTGGAGGTCTTACCTAGTGGGTATGTGAGAGCAGTGGGGAGGTCTTACTTAGTGGGTATGTGAGAGCAGTGGTGAGGTCTTACCTAGTGGGTATGTGAGAGCAGTGTGGAGGTCTTACCTAGTGGGTATGTGAGAGGGTCTTACCTAGTCATGAGAGCAGTGTGGAGGATCTTACCTAGTGGGTATGTGAGAGCAGTGTGGAGGTCTTACTTAGTGGGTATGTGAGAGCAGTGGTGAGGTCTTACCTAGTGGGTATGTGAGAGCAGTGTGGAGGGTCTTACCTAGTGGTATGTGAGAGCAGTGTGGAGGTCTTACCTAGTGGGATGTGAGAGCAGTGTGGAGGTCTTACCTAGTGGGAATGTGAGAGCAGTGTGGAGGTCTTACCTAGTGGGAAGGTGAGAGCAGTGTGGAGGTCTTACCTAGTGGGAACGTGAGAGCGCTGCATGTCTCTGTGAGGATAAGGGACAGGGCTGTGAAGTTCTGGTTGTCTTTCTCTTTCTCCAACAGTAGCAACCTACACAGGAAGGAACACCAATACTACATCCTTATCAATCATTCAAAAGGAGAACAACATGAACCAGTCAAATGGGAGTCGGAAAGAAAAGAATAGTCATGAAGTAGCTCCACCTTGCCCTCTGATAGGCTAGAGGAAGTAGCTCCACTTTGCCCTCTGATAGGCTAGAGGAAGTAGCTCCACCCTTGCCCTCTGATAGGCTTAGAGGCCGCAGCCTCCACCTTGCCCTCTGATAGGCTAGACATGTGTTTTAAGTCTTTCAGATCTACATAGGTGCACATGGCATAGAGCAAAGCTCTCTAAACCCTCCTGTAGGTTTTCTCAACCCTGTTCCTGGAGAGATACCCTCCTGTAGAGTTAACTCCAACCCTGTTCCTGGGAGATACCCTCCTGTGGGTTTCTCAACCGTTCCTGGAAACCCTCCTGTAGTTAACCAACCCTCTTCCTGGAGAGCTAACCTGTAGGTTTCCGCTCCAGCCCTAGTTGATAGTTATTAGTCAGGTTTGCCTGATTAGGGTTGGAGTTACAACCTACAGGAGGGAACCTCTCCAGGAACAGGGTTGGAGTTAAAACCTGCAGGAGGGTCTCTCTCCAGGAACAGGGTTGGAGTTAAAACCTGCAGGAGGGTCTCTCTCCAGGAACAGGGTTGGAGTTAAAACCTGCAGGAGGGTCTCTCTCCAGGAACAGGGTTGGAGTTAAAACCTGCAGGAGGGTCTCTCTCCAGGAACAGGGTTGGAGTTAAAACCTGCAGGAGGGTCTCTCTCCAGGAACAGGGTTGGAGTTAAAACCTACAGGAGGGTCTCTCTCCAGGAACAGGGTTGGAGTAAAAACCTACAGGAGGGTCTCTCTCCAGGAACAGGGTTGGAGTTAAAACCTGCAGGAGGGTCTCTCTCCAGGAACAGGGTTGGAGTTAAAACCTACAGGAGGGTCTCTCTCCAGGAACAGGGTTGGAGTTAAAACCTACAGGAGGGTCTCTCTCCAGGAACAGGGTTGGAGTTAAAACCTACAGGAGGGTTCTCTCCAGGAACAGGGTTGGAGTTAAAACCTGCAGGAGGGTCTCTCCAGGAACAGGGTTGGAGTTAAAACCTGCAGGAGGGTCTCTCCAGGAACAGGGTTGGAGTTAAAACCTGCAGGAGGGTCTCTCTCCAGGAACAGGGTTGGAGTGAAAACCTGCAGGAGGGTCTCTCTCCAGGAACAGGGTTGGAGTTAAAACCTGCAGGAGGGTCTCTCTCCAGGAACAGGGTTGGAGTTAAAACCTGCAGGAGGGTCTCTCTCCAGGAACAGGGTTGGAGTTAAAACCTACAGGAGGGTCTCTCTCCAGGAACAGGGTTGGAGTTAAAACCTGCAGGAGGGTCTCTCTCCAGGAACAGGGTTGGAGTTAAAACCTGCAGGAGGGTCTCTCCAGGAACAGGGTTGGAGTTAAAACCTACAGGAGGGTATCTCTCCAGGAACAGGGTTGGAGTTAAAACCTGCAGGAGGTCTCTCCAGGAACAGGGTTGGAGTTAAAACCTGCAGGAGGGTCCTCTCCAGGAACAGGGTTGGAGTTAAAACCTGCAGGAGGGTCTCTCCAGGAACAGGGTTGGAGTGAAAACCTGCAGGAGGGTATCTCTCCAGGAACAGGGTTGGAGTAAAAACCTGCAGGAGGGTATCTCTCCAGGAACAGGGTTGGAGTGAAAACCTGCAGGAGGGTATCTCTCCAGGAACAGGGTTGGAGTGAAAACCTACAGGAGGGTATCTCTCCAGGAACAGGGTTGGAGTTACATTTCACGAAGCTCCCGACGAACAGTTATTGTGCTGACGTTGCTTCCAGAGGCAGTTTGGAACTCGGTAGTGAGTGTTGCAACCGAGGACAGACTATTTTTTTACGCGATACGTGCTTTAGCACTCGGCGGTCCCGTTCTGTGAGCTTGTGTGGGCTACCACATCGTGGCTGAGCTGTTGTTGCTCCTAGACGTTTCCACTTCACAATAACAGCCCCTTACAGCTGACCAGGGCAGCTCTAGCAGGGCAGAACATTGATGAACTGACTTGTTGGAAAGTCACTGAGCTCTTCAGTATGGCCATTCTACTGCCAAAGTTCGTCTACGGAGATTGCATGGCTGTGTGCTCGATTTTATACACCTGTCAGCAAATCCACTAATTTGAAGGGGTGTCCACATACTTTTGTATATATATATAAGTGTATGCCTTCATAGACTGTGCGTGTCCTTACCCCTGGAAGTATGCCTTCATAGACAGCAGGACCCCAACCTGGACCCTCCATGTACTGAGCTTCAACCTCTCACACATCAGACAGCACAGGTCCAATTGGAAACGCTCTGGGAACACAGGTGATATAGCATTAAACACATGTACTACAATATCATTCAAATCACTTCTGAAATAATAACCTTAGTTTGGTTTTATTGAAATTAAGACAAAAAAACTAAACAAATCTCACCCTGGGTTTGTGTGTTGTTGGGCCAGTCAGAACCTTACCCTGGGTTTGTGTGTTGTTGGGCCAGTCAGAACCTTACCCTGGGTTTGTGTGTTGTTGGGCCAGTCATAACCTTACCCTGGGTTTGTGTGTTGTTGGGCCAGTCATAACCTTACCCTGGGTCTGTGTATTGTTGGGCCAGTCAGAACCTTACCCCTGGGTTTGTGTGTTGTTGGGCCAGTCAGAACCTCCCTGGGTTTGTGTGTTGTTGGGCCAGTCAGAACCTCACCCTGGATTTGTGTGTTGTTGGGCCAGTCAGAATCTCACCCTGGATTTGTGTGTTGTTGGGCCAGTCAGAACCTTACCCTGGGTTTGTGTGTTGTTGGGCCAGTCAGAATCTCACCCTGGATTTGTGTGTTGTTGGGCCAGTCAGAACCTTACCCTGGGTTTGTGTGTTGTTGGGCCAGTCAGAACCTTACCCTGGGTTTGTGTGTTTTTGGGCCAGTCAGAACCTTACCCTGGGTTTGTGTGTTTTTGGGCCAGTCAGAACCTTACCCTGGGTTTGTGTGTTGTTGGGCCAGTCAGAATCTCACCCTGGATTTGTGTGTTGTTGGGCCAGTCAGAACCTTACCCTGGGTTTGTGTGTTGTTGGGCCAGTCAGAACCTTACCCTGGGTTTGTGTGTTTTTGGGCCAGTCAGAACCTTACCCTGGGTTTGTGTGTTTTTGGGCCAGTCAGAACCTTACCCTGGGTTTGTGTGTTGTTGGGCCAGTCAGAACCTCACCCTGGGTTTGTGTGTTTTCCAGTCAGAACCACCTGGGTTTGTGTGTTGTTGGGCCAGTCAGAACCTTACCCTGGGTCCTGGGTTTGTGTGTTTTTGGGCCAGGTCTTGCCCAGCGTCTGGAAGGCACAGAGTAGAGCTTCAGTCTGCAGCTCCTTCTCCTTCTCATCAGTATCATCATCACTATCACGCCTCAGCCTCCAAGTAGCTGCAGAGTTCTGTCACACACACCATTATATTTTACACATTTGACAAATCAATAGAATACTGATGTTGCAATAAAAGAGAAAGACACACAATCTCTCTCTCTCTGTCTCTCTGTCTCTCTGTCTGTCTGTCTGTGTCTCGCTCTCTGTGTCTCGCTCTCTGTCTCTGTCTCTCTCTGTCTCTCTCTCTCTGTCTCTCTCTCTCTGTCTCTCTCTCTCTGTCTGTTTCTGTCTCTCTGTCTGTCTGTCTGTCTGTCTGTCTGTCTCTGTCTGTCTGTCTCTCTCTCTGTCTCTCTCTCTGTCTCTGTCTCCGTCTTCCGTCCCTGTCTCCCGTGTCTCTGTCTCCCGTGTCTCTGTCTCCCCTGTCCCCCCTCGCTTCCCCGTGTCTCTGTCTCCCCGTGTCTCTGTCTCCCTCTCTGTCTCCCGTGTCCTGTCCCGTGTCTCTGTCTCCCCGTGTCTCTGTCTCCCGTGTCTCTGTCTCCCGTTCGGTCTCGTCTCCCCGTGTCTCTGTCTCCCCGTGCTCTGTCTCCCGTGTCTCTCCGTCTGTCGTCTCCCGTGTCTCTCCGTCTCTCTCCTACCTTCTTAATGAGTGGTATGAGTATGCCGGCCATATCACTGAAGCGGTCTTCCTGTGTGGCCTGCAGGACGTCAGCAGCACAGCCCAGAGCAGCCATCTTGTAGACCAGGTTGTCTTTCCGACACTCCTTCAACACCACATCTATCACCTCTGGTACACTGGGCTGGCCCGGGGCCGACTTCTGGAGCTCACCACTAAAACACATCATCATCCACAACATCATCCTAATCATCATCCTCATCAACATCTTCATCAACATCCTCATCATCCTCCTCAACATCATCCACAACATCATCCTCATCATCCACAACATCATCCTCATCATCCACAACATCATCCTCATCATCCACAACATCATCCTCATCATCCACAACATCATCCTCAACATAATCCTCATCATCCACAACATCATTCTCATCATCCTCCTCATCACAGGGACAAGAGACAGAGACAGGGACTGCTCCTAGTGTTAATGGTGTTTGATGGAGAGGAGAAACCTTACCTGCACTTTGACACCACAGAGCCGATGGCGTTCAACAGCTCCTCCTGTGGACAAACAGAGAACTGGTGTGAAGACATCTGTACACAACACCAGACACACTTTGGTCAAGTTACTAACAATCTGAACACACCCCTTCCACTGACCACTCTACACACACAGGCCACCCTCCCCACCTTTCCAGTCCAGGTGCGTCCGGCCAGCCCCTGCAGCAGAGCAGACAACACCATGCCCAGGTGAGGGACCACCAGAGAACCCGTCTGTTGCTTAGCGATGGACGCCATGGCAGCCGCGCCCTGGGCCTTCATCTTCCACGACTGGGACTGTAAGGCCTTCTGGGTAATGTCGATCAGCTCCGTCATGTAGAGGCGGATGCCCCCGAAGCTTCCTGGAAGAAGACGAGAGGTCAGGGGTCAGAGGTCAGGGGTTGAAAGGTCAAAGTGTTTTGTCTGAGGACAAATGGTGCACCTGGTACGTCTTCCTGCCAGACACACTCTCTCTACAGAGCCTTGGTCCATAGTGACTCTCCCCCTCTCCACTGTGTGTGTGTTACCAGGTGTGTGTGTTTCTCTGACCAGGTGTGTGTTTCTCTGACCAGGTGTGTTTTTCTCTGACCAGGTGTGTTTTTCTCTGACCAGGTGTGTTTTTCTCTGACCAGGTGTGTGTTTCTCTGACCAGGTGTGTTTTTCTCTGACCAGGTGTGTGTTTCTCTGACCAGGTGTGTGTTTCTCTGACCAGGTGTGTGTGTCTCTGACCAGGTGTGTGTTTCTCTGACCAGGTGTGTGTGTTTCTCTGACCAGGTGTGTGTGTTTCTCTGACCAGGTGTGTGTGTTTCTCTGACCAGGTGTGTGTTTCTCTGACCAGGTGTGTGTGTTTCTCTGACCAGGTGTGTGTGTTTCTCTGACCAGGTGTGTGTTTCTCTGACCAGGTGTGTGTGTTTCTCTGACCAGGTGTGTGTTTTCTCTGACCAGGTGTGTGTTTCTCTGACCAGGTGTGTGTGTTTCTCTGACCAGGTGTGTTTTTCTCTGACCAGGTGTGTGTTTCTATGACCAGGTGTGTGTTTCTCTGACCAGGTGTGTGTTTCTCTGACCAGGTGTGTTTTTCTCTGACCAGGTGTGTTTTTCTCTGACCAGGTGTGTGTTTCTCTGACCAGGTGTGTGTTTCTCTGACCAGGTGTGTTTTTCTCTGACCAGGTGTGTGTTTCTCTGACCAGGTGTGTTTCTCTGACCAGGTGTGTGTTTCTCTGACCAGGTGTGTTTTTCTCTGACCAGGTGTGTTTCTCTGACCAGGTGTGTGTTTCTCTGACCAGGTGTGTGTTTCTCTGACCAGGTGTGTTTCTCTGACCAGGTGTGTGTTTTTCTCTCTCCTCTCTCACCTGGTACGTGTTCCTGCCAGACCTCGTTCCACAGCGTGGCGTCATGGCTCTCTCCCTTCTCCTCGTCTGGTCCCGGTGCCTGGTGCATACCCAGGAAGGCTAGGGGCAGAGCTACCACCGCATGCCCCTTCAGGACATCAGGGCTGTAGTGGCTGATAGCGTGGACCGTCAGGGCACACGACGACTTGTACACCGGCTCTGAGAGGGGTTGCGAGAGAGGGAAACTGAGAACCCTAGAGCTATGTCAAGATCAATCATCTATAGGAGTGGTGTCCAACTCACTTCCTGGAGGGCCTGCTGCGTTTTTGTTAAACCTTTCAATTTGAAGACCTTGACAACCAGGTGAGGAGAGTTCCTAACTAATCAACTACAAGGGCGGAGTGAATTCCCACTGACACATGGCCATCCAGGAAGTGAGCTGACACACGGCCATCCAGGAAGTGAGCTGGACACCCCTGATCTAGGGGCAGTGGCTGGTGGTTGTTTTGGGACAGTGAAATAGGAGGAAGCTGAGAGGACAGATCCTGTTGCTGTTCTCTTACCTTCTTTCTCTAGATACCAGGTGTTGAGCTTCAGTAGGAGTTTCTCTACACTGCTGTCCTTCGCTGTCTGAGGAGGCACAGACAAGAAAGTTAGATTGTATTAATACAATAGTTTGGTGAATAAAACCGGTCCTGACTTCCTGTTATACACACCGATGCAGTTTGTTAAATAAAACCATACTACTCACCCTGACTAGATGTCCCAGGGCGAAGGAGAAGGCTTTCTGGACAACACTGCTACGGTCATGGATTCCATTCAGTAGGGCACTCATCAGTTTACCTGACACACACACACACACATTAAATCAGGATTGAACATACATGCATCATGATGGAGACTGTATAGAAGGTCCAGTCCAGGTCTGGGAAAACCGGACCATAGAAGAGAGGTTTTGTCAACTTGTAAACACAAACCCTACTCCATTCTCCTGGCCATTTCCCTTTTGGGTGTTGGCCAAACAGCAGATCTAGGATTGGTATGGTAAAGTCTCCTCCTATATATATCCACCTGAGAGTGTAACATGGTTACCTGAGTAGGGGGTGAGGTCCTGGGGACACTGGACAGTGAGGGACACGATCACACTGGCACAACCACCCTGGAACAGGAATAACAGGTGAGTGATATTGTGACCATAATTCAGATTGTTTGATAGTCACATGTACAGGGTTGCAGGTGTGATTGCAGGGGTACAGTGTAAATCTTACCTTGTTTACATAACTATTTCAGACCCTTTGCTATGAGACTCGAAATTGAGCTCAGGTGCATCCTGTTTCCATTGATCATCCTGGAGATGTTTCTACAACTTTGATTGGAGTCCACCTGCAGTAAATTCAATTGATTGGCCATGATTTGGAAAGGCACACACCTGTCTATATAAAAGGTCCCACAGTTGACAGTGCATGTCGAGGCACAGATCTGGGGAAGGGTACCAAAGAATTTCTGCAGCATTGAAGGTCCCCAAGAACACAGTGGCCTCCATCATTCCTAAATGGAAGAAGTTTGGAACCACCAAGACTCTTTCTAGAGCTGGCCGTCAGGCCAAACTGAGCAATCGGTGGAGAAGGCCCTTGGTCAGGGAGATGACCAAGAACCCGATGGTCACTCTGACAGAGCTCCAGAGTTCCTCTGTGGAGATGGGAGAACATTCCAGAAGGACAACCATCTCTGCAGCACTCCACCAATCAGGCCTTTATGGTAGAATGGCCAGACGGAAGCCACTCCTCAGTAAAAGGCACATGACAGCCTGCTGGGAGTTTGGCAAAAGGCACCTAAAAGAATCTCAGACCATGAGAAACAAGATTCTCTGGTCTGATGAAACCAAGATTGAACTCTTTGGCCTGAATGCCAAGCGTCACGTCTGGAGGAATCCTGGATCATGCTGTGTTTTTCAGCGGCAGGGACTGGGAGACTTGTCAGGATCGAGGGAAAGATGAATGGAGCAAAGTACAGAGAGATCCTTGATGAAAACCTGCTCGAGAGCGGAGGTTCACCTTCCAACAGGACAACGACCCTAAGCACACAGCCAAGACAACGCAGGAGAGGCTTCGGGACAAGTCTCTGAATGTCCTTGAGTGGCCCAGCCAGAGCCCGGACTTGAACCCGATCGAACATCTCTGGAGAGACATGAAAATAGCTGTGCAGCGACGCTCCCCATCCAACCTGACAGAGCTTGAGAGGATCTGCAGAGAAGAATCACTCTTACTGAGTTGCGTCTGTTTTGCGTGATGTATTGTTGTCTCTACCTTCTTGCCCTTTGTGCTGTTGTCTGTGCCCAATAATGTTGGTACCATGTCTTGGGTTGCTGCCATTCTGTTGTTGTTGTTGTTTTAGGTCTCTCTTCATGTAGTGTTGTGGCGTCTCTCTTTATGTAGTGTTGTGGCGTCTCTCTTCATGTAGTGTTGTGGTGTCTCTCTTTATGTAGTGTTGTGGCGTCTCTCTTTATGTAGTGTTGTGGCGTCTCTCTTTATGTAGTGTTGTGGTGTCTCTCTTTATGTAGTGTTGTGGCGTCTCTCTTTATGTAGTGTTGTGGCGTCTCTCTTTATGTAGTGTTGTGGTGTCTCTCTTTATGTAGTGTTGTGGCGTCTCTCTTTATGTAGTGTTGTGTTGTCTCTCTTTATGTAGTGTTGTGTTGTGGCGTCTCTCTTTATGTAGTGTTGTGGTGTCTCTCTTTATGTAGTGTTGTGGTGTCTCTCTTTATGTAGTGTTGTGGCGTCTCTCTCTATGTAGTGTTGTGGCGTCTCTCTTTATGTAGTGTTGTGGTGTCTCTCTTTATGTAGTGTTGTGGTGTCTCTTTATGTAGTGTTGTGGTGTCTCTTTATGTAGTGTTGTGGTGTCTCTCTTCATGTAGTGTTGTGGCGTCTCTCTTTATGTAGTGTTGTGGTGTCTCTCTTCATGTAGTGATGTGGTGTCTCTCTTTATGTAGTGTTGTGGTGTCTCTTTATGTAGTGTTGTGGTGTCTCTCTTCATGTAGTGATGTGGTGTCTCTCTTTATGTAGTGATGTGGTGTCTCTCTTTATGTAGTGTTGTGGTGTCTCTCTTCATGTAGTGTTGTGGCGTCTCTCTTTATGTAGTGTTGTGGTGTCTCTCTTCATGTAGTGATGTGGTGTCTCTCTTTATGTAGTGTTGTGGTGTCTCTTCATGTAGTGATGTGGTGTCTCTCTTCATGTAGTGATGTGGTGTCTCTCTTTATGTAGTGTTGTGGTGTCTCTCTTTATGTAGTGTTGTGGTGTCTCTCTTCATGTAGTGATGTGGTGTCTCTCTTTATGTAGTGTTGTGGTGTCTCTCTTTATGTAGTGTTGTGGTGTCTCTCTTTATGTAGTGTTGTGGTGTCTCTCTTTATGTAGTGTTGTGGCGTCTCTCTTTATGTAGTGTTGTGGTGTCTCTCTTTATGTAGTGTTGTGGTGTCTCTCTTTATGTAGTGTTGTGGTGTCTCTCTTTATGTAGTGTTGTGGCGTCTCTCTTTATGTAGTGTTGTGGTGTCTCTCTTTATGTAGTGTTGTGGTGTCTCTCTTTATGTAGTGTTGTGGTGTCTCTCTTTATGTAGTGTTGTGGTGTCTCTCTTTATGTAGTGTTGTGGTGTCTCTCTTTATGTAGTGTTGTGGTGTCTCTATGTAGTGTTGTGGTGTCTCTCTTCATGTAGTGTTGTGGTGTCTCTAGGGGGGCAGAGTAAACTCTGTAGGGGGTGGAATGACTATAGGGGTAATAATATGCAGTTTATCACCAAGGAACACAGCAGAGGATTTGACTTTCTGACAATGTGTCCTCCTAGTCCTAGGCCGAGACAGGCATGGTGGTGGGAGAGAGGGGAGGAGTGTGTTACCTTGGTGCCCAGGCCCACTCCGCTCTTCAGTAAGTCACAGAGTCTGGGGACCAGCTCCCCCAGAACAGACACGTCCAGGTGCTGCAGACACATGTTGATGGTCTCCATCATGGGGGAGGACTTGGCAGCACTGAGTCTGGCTGCATCCATGGCACTCTGGAGAGAGAGAGAGAGGTAACATCAATGACTGCTGATAATCACACCTCTGGAGAGACAGTAGTTACATTACCCCATCAGAGACAGTAGTTACATTACCCCATCAGAGACAGTAGTTACATTACCCCATCAGAGACAGTAGTTACATTACCCCCTTTCAGAGACAGTAGCTACATTAACCCATCAGAGATAACTAAACTAGATAACTAGATAACCACATAACCAAATACCCACATAACTACATAACCAAATACCCACATAACTACATAAACGCTAACCAACTACCCACATAACTATACGGAACAAAACTAAACACAACATGTAACAATTTCAAAGATTTTACTGAGTTACAGTTCATATGAGGAAATCAGTCAATTCAAATAAATAAATTAGGCCCTAATCTATGGATTTCACCACGACAGGGAATACAGATATGTATCGGTTGGTCACAGATACTTAAAAAGAAATGGGCCTCAGGATCTCGTCACGGTATTTTTGTGCATTCAAATTGCCATTTAAAATGTGATTGTGTTCGTTGTCCGTAATTTTTAGCCTGCCCATACCATAACCCCACCGTCACCATGGGGCACTCTGTTCACAATGTTGACATCAGCAAACCCATCGCCCACACAATGCCATACACGTGGTCTGCGGTTGTGAGGCTGGTTGGACGTACTGCCAAATTCTCTAAAATGATGGAGGCGGCTTATGGTAGAGAAATTAACATTAAATTATCCGGCAACAGCTCTGGTTGACATTCCTGCAGTCATCATGCCAATTGCACACTCCCTCAAAACTTGAGACATCTATGGCATTGTGTAGTGTGACAAAACTGCACATTTTAGTGGCCTTTTATTGTCCCCAGCACAAGGTGCACCTGTGTAATGATCATGCGGTTTACCACATAACCGCATTACCACATAACTATACAACCGCATAACCAGACCTTCTCTTGTGTTTATGTATGTGTGTGTTTCTTTCTTTCTTTGAGTTTGTGTGTGTTTACCTTCTCCTGCTCTGTGGCTGAGGTAGTTTAGTACCTACCTGTATGTGTGTGTATACAGTGAGGGGAAAAAAGTATTTGATCCCCTGCTGATTTTGTACGCTTTGCCCACTGACAAAGAAATGATCAGTCTATAATTTTAATGGTAGGTTTATTTGAACAGTGAGAGACAGAATAACAACAACAAAAATCCAGAAAAACACATGTCAAAAATGTTATAAATTGATTTTGCGTTTTAATGAGTGAAATAAGTATTTGACCCCTCAAAATCAGAAAGATTTCTGTCTCCCAGGTGTCTTTTTATACAGGTAACGAGCTGAGATTAGGAGCACACTCTTAAAGGGAGTGCTCCTAATCTCAGTTTGTTACCTGTATAAAAGACACCTGTCCACAGAAGCAATCAATCAATCAGATTCCAAACTCTCCACCATGGCCAAGACCAAAGAGCTCTCCAAGGATGTCAGGGACAAGATTGTAGACCCTACACAAGGCTGGAATGGGCTACAAGGCCATCGCCAAGCAGCTTGGTGAGAAGGTGACAACAGTTGGTCGATTATTCACAAATGGAAGAAACACAAAAGAACTGTCAATCTCCCTCGGCCTGGGGCTCCATGCAAGATCTCACCTCGTGGAGTTGCAATGATCATGTCTTTGTCAGTGGGCAAACGTACAAAATCAGCAGGGGATCAAATACTTTTTTCCCTCACTGTAGGTGTGTTCTCTCTGTGTGTATGTCACCTTCTCCTGCTCTGTGGCTCGGAGGCTGAGGTAGTTGAGGACCTGTGGCTCCAGGACACTGAGGGCCTCTAGGAGGGCTGGGATCAGACGAGGGGCGTGGGGCTTCAACCTATTACCAGCTGTCTTGGACACCTTAACCAGGGTCTGGATACTGGAGGGAGGACCATCTTGTTAACTGCTTTGGCCAACAATGTCTCTACAAGTTTTACATGTCATTTATAGAGAGAGAGAACTGAGAGGAAGAACAGAGAGAGAACAGAGAACAGAGAGAGAGAACAGAGAGAGAGAGAATAGAGAGAGAGAGAGAAGAGGGAGCAGAGAGAGAGAGAACAGAGAGAACAGAGAGAGAGAGAGAACAGAGAGAGCAGAGAGAGAGAGAACAGAGAGAACAGAGAGAGAGAGAGAACAGAGAGAGCAGAGAGAGAGAGAACAGAGAGAACAGAGAGAGAGAGAGAACAGAGAGAGCAGAGAGAGAGAACAGAGAGAGCAGAGAGAGAACAGAGAGAGAGAACAGAGAGAACAGAGAGAGCAGAGAGAGAGCAGAGAGATAACAGAGAGAGAGATAACAGAGAGAGAGAGAACAGAGAGAGAGAACAGAGAGAACAGAGAGAGAGAGCAGAGAGATAACAGAGAGAGAGATAATAGAGAGAGAGATAACAGAGAGAGAGAGAACAGAGAGAGAGAACAGAGAGAGAGAGAGAACAGAGAGAGAACCGAGAGAGAGAACAGAGAGAGATCATATATGGAGGCCAACGAACACACAGAAAAAAGGAGACGGGGACAAACACATGGAGGCGTACCTGAGAGAGCGGACCTCAGGTACGTTGCTGACGATTCCTTTATCCAGGAGGGTTGGTAACAGAACAGCTACAGTCCTCTGGGCTGCTAAACCTGACGACTCACACATCCTAGTACACACCTGGAGAGAGGGGGACAGGGTTTAACGTAACACATCCTAGTACACACCTGGAGAGAGGGGGACAGGGTTTAACGTAACACATCCTAGTACACACCTGGAGAGAGGGGGACAGGGTTTAACGTAACACATCCTAGTACACACCTGGAGAGAGGGGGACAGGGTTTAACGAACACATCCTAATACACACCTGGAGAGAGGGGGACAGGGTTTAACGTAACACATCCTAGTACACACCTGGAGAGAGGGGGACAGGGTTTAACGTAACACATCCTAGTACACACCTGGAGAGAGGGGGACAGGGTTTAACGTAACACATCCTAGTACACACCTGGAGAGAGAGGGACAGGGTTTAATGTAACACATCCTAGTACACACCTGGAGAGAGGGGGGACAGGGTTTAACGTAACACATCCTAGTACACACCTGGAGAGAGGGGGACAGGGTTTAACGTAACACATCCTAGTACACACCTAGAGAGAGCGGGACAGGGTTTAACGTAACACATCCTAGTACACACCTGGAGAGAGGGGGACAGGGTTTAACGTAACACATCCTAGTACGCACCTGGAGAGAGAGGGACAGGGTTTAATGTCAACACATCCTAGTACACACCTGGAGAGAGGGGGGACAGGGTTTAACGTAACACATCCTAGTACACACCTGGAGAGAGGGGGACAGGGTTTAACGTGAACACATCCTAGTACACACCTGGAGAGAGAGGGACAGGGTTTAACGTAACACATCCTAGTACACACCTGGAGAGAGGGGGACAGGGTTTAACGTAACACATCCTAGTACACACCTGGAGAGAGCGGGACAGGGTTTAATGTAACACATCCTAGTACACACCTAGAGAGAGAGAGGGACAGGGTTTAACGTAACACATCCTAGTACACACCTGGAGAGAGGGGGACAGGGTTTAACGTAACACACAGTAAAGTGTCCTTACCTTACTCAGTGTTTTCAGGGTTATATCGGCAGCCTTCCGGACAGACTCCTGTTAGACAGACAGATAGACAGACATTACACAGGTTAGCACAATAACCACACAGACACAAAACACTAACGCCCAGCTAGAATAATACATGTGACATCACACAGTTCCTAGGCCAGGGATAGGCTGTTTGGGGGTGTGTGTTCACCTTGATGTCGTCCAGCACCCTGAACAGCGTTTCCCAGATCTCCTCCAGGTGGTCAATGAGATCATCGGCGATGCGGCCTCGGGATGAGGTCGTTGAGAGCGAGGCAGGCGGACTCCCTGGCCCTCCAGATGTTACTGGTCAGGTTAGATATCACATCCTGGAGGATCTCCTTCAGATACTTATCCACCTGGGGAGGGAGGGAGGAGAGAGGGAGGGAGGAGAGAGGGAGGGAGGAGAGCGAGAGGAAGGGGAGAGGGAGGGAGGAGAGAGGGAGGGAGGAGAGAGGGAGGGAGGAGAGCGAGAGGAAGGGGAGAGGGAGGGAGGAGAGAGGGAGGGAGGAGAGAGGAGACAGAGAGGGAGGAGAGAGGAGACCGAGAGGGAGGGAGGAGAGCGAGAGGAGGGAGGAGAGCGAGAGGGAGGGAGGAGAGCGAGAGGAGGGAGGAGAGCGAGAGGGAGGAGAGCGAGAGGGAGGAAGGAGAGAGGGAGGGAGGAGAGCGAGAGGGAGGAAGGAGAGAGGGAGGGAGGAGAGCGAGAGGGAGGAGAGCGAGAGGGAGGAGAGCGAGAGGGAGGAGAGAGGAAGGGGAGCGAGAGGGAGGAGAGCGAGAGGGAGGAGAGAGGAAGGGAGCAGAGGGAGGAAGGGGAGGAGGGAGGAGAGGGAGGGAGGGAGGAGGCGAGAGGGAGGGAGGAGAGCGAGAGGGAGGGAGGAGAGAGGGAGGGAGGAGAGCGAGAGGGAGGGAGGAGAGCGAGAGGGAGGAGAGAGAGGGAGGGAGGAGAGCGAGAGGGAGGGAGGAGAGAGGGAGGGAGGAGAGAGGGAGGAGGAGAGCGAGGGACGAGAGCGAGAGGGAGGGAGGAGAGCGAGAGGGAGGAGAGAGGGAGGGAGGAGAGCGAGAGCGAGGGAGGAGAGCGAGAGGGAGGAGAGAGGAAGGGGAGCGAGAGGGAGGAGAGAGGAAGGGGAGCGAGAGGGAGGAGAGAGGAAGGGGAGAGGGAGGGAGGAGAGAGGGAGGGAGGAGAGAGGAGAGAGGGTGAGGGAGGGAGGAGAGCGAGAGGGAGGAGGAGAGCGAGAGGGAGGGAGGAGAGAGGGAGGAGAGTAGAGGGAGGAGGAGAGAGGAGGGAGGAGAGCGAGGAGGAGAGCGAGAGGGAGGGAGGAGAGCGAGAGGGAGGGAGGAGAGGGAGGAGAGCGAGAGGGAGGGAGGAGAGAGGGAGGGAGGAGAGCGAGGAGAGAGCGAGAGGGAGGGAGGAAGCGAGAGGAGGGAGGAGAGCGAGAGGAGGGAGGAGAGCGAGAGGGAGGAGGAGAGCGAGAGGGAGGAGGAGAGAGAGAGGAGGAGAGAGGAGGGAGGAGCGAGAGGGAGGAGAGAGGAGGGAGGAGAGCGAGGAGGGAGGGAGAGAGCAGAGGGAGGAGGAGACCCGAGGGAGGGAGGAGAGAGGGAGGGTGAGTATGCGAGTGCATGAGTGTGTATGTCTGTAACGTGGTTGTGTGTGTGTGTCTGTCCGTCGCCTGTGAGTGTGTGTCCATCTCTGCTGTGTGTGTGAACGTCACGTGGTAACGTGTGGACGTGTTTAACTATTCTTGTGGGGACCAGAAGTCCAGTAGGAGGGACCAGAAGTCCCCACAAGAATAGTAAAATAACTCATATTTGACCAACTGGGGACATTTTGTTAGTGTTAGGGTTAGAATTACATTAAGGGTTAGGAGCTAGGCGTTTTAGGGTTAGGAGCTAGGGTTAAGGTTAGGTTTTTGGGTTAAGGTTAAGGTAAGAGTAGGGGTTAGGGAAAATAGGATTTTGAATGGGACTGAACTGTGTGTCCCCACAAGGTTAGCTGTACAAGACCGTGTGTCTGTACTGTGTGTCCCCCCAAGGTTAGCTGTACTAGACCGTGTCTGTACTGTGTGTGTGCGTACCATGTTCTTGTCAGTGACCAGTGCGTCCCAGATGGAGGTCATGGCCGTCCTGATGCCCAGGTTGGGGTCAAACTGGTAGCGGTATAGGCGTGGTACCAGCTGGGGCAGGTAGGGAAGCGAGCTGCTCACCTGCCTTCGCGCTATGATGTTGAACCCAAACGCTGCTCCTGTTAGAGAGGAGAGGAGGGGAGAGGAGGGGAGAGAGATAGGAGGGAAGGAGGGAGAGAGGAGGGGAGGGGAGGAAGGGAGAGAGAGAGGAGGGAGGAAGGGAGAGAGAGAGGAGGTGAGGAAGGGAGAGAGAGGGAGGGGAGGAGGGAGAGAGAGGAGGAGAGAGAGGGGAGGAAGGGAGAGAGGGAGGGAGGAGGGAGCGAGGGGAGGAAGGGAGAGAGAGAGGAGGGGAGGAGGGAGAGAGAGAGAGAGGAGGGGAGGAGGGAGAGAGAGAGGGAGGGGAGGAGGGAGAGAGGGGGCAGGGAGGGAGGAGGGAGAGAGGGGGCAGGGAGGGGAGGAGGGAGAGAGGGGGCAGGGAGGGAGGAGGGAGAGAGGGGCAGGAGGGGGAGGAGGAGAGAGGGGGCAGGGAGGGGAGGAGGGAGAGAGGGGGCAGGGAGGGAGGAGGAGAGAGGGGGCAGGGAGGGGAGGAGGGAGAGAGGGGGCAGGAAGGAGGAGGAGAGAGGGGGCAGGGAGGGGAGGAGGGAGAGAGGGGGCAGGGAGGGGAGGAGGGAGAGAGGGGGCAGGGAGGGGAGGAGGGAGAGAGGGGGCAGGGAGGAGAGGGAGGAGAGGGGGCAGGGAGGGGAGGAGGGAGAGAGGGGGCAGGGAGGGGAGGAGGGAGAGAGGGGGCAGGGAGGGAGGAGGGAGAGAGGGGGCAGGGAGGGGAGGAGGGAGAGAGGGGCAGGGAGGGAGGAGGGAGAGAGGGGGCAGGGAGGGAGAGGAGGGAGAGAGGGGCAGGGAGGGGAGGAGGGAGAGAGGGGGCAGGGAGGGGAGGAGGGAGAGAGGGGGCAGGGAGGGGAGGAGGGAGAGAGGGGGCAGGGAGGGAGGAGGGAGAGAGGGGGCAGGGAGGGGAGGAGGAGAGAGGGGGCAGGGAGGGAGGAGGGAGAGAGGGGGCAGGGAGGGAGGAGGGAGAGAGGGGGCAGGGAGGGGAGGAGGGAGAGAGGGGCAGGGAGGGGAGGAGGGAGAGAGGGGGCAGGGAGGGGAGGAGGGAGAGAGGGGGCAGGGAGGGGAGGAGGGAGAGAGGGGGCAGGAGGGAGGAGGGAGAGAGGGGGCAGGGAGGGAGGAGGGAGAGAGGGGGCAGGGAGGGGAGGAGGGAGAGAGGGGGCAGGGAGGGGAGGAGGGAGAGAGGGGGCAGGGAGGGGAGGAGGGAGAGAGGGGGCAGGGAGGGAGGAGGGAGAGAGGGATCACCACTAGTGACAAAAATACTGAGTGAGTTTGAAAAGTGAAAACGGGTCAAATCAAGTCTCCAAATGTGAAGTTATCTAGCGTCAAACATACTTCTTCACAACGCATCTTCATGTTGTGATAAAAGGAAGAACAGAACAAGGCATTGTGCCGCTTTATTAGGATTTGTTCAAAAGACAAAAGGTGGAAATGAATGTCTTTTCTAATACATGACCTAGTTTTTCTTAACCTATCAATTCATATTTATTACATGAGCTCATTTTCACTTCCTGGTTGTACCTTGCGGGAGTTCCACATGGCATGGTGATTGGCTAGGTTCATGAACTTGTAGACCAGATCTGGTTGGTTGAGGTCACTGGCCAATGAGCACAGCTCCTTGTAGGTGGAGAGTCCGTGTCCGTCGGGGGCTTTACCCAGAGCCTCCCCCTGGAACACCTCAGTGTCCTCAGACACCGCATGCTTCACCCTGAGCAGGTAAACAAACATTACAAATACTACTTTTTTAGTATGGTCTGACAAAGGTCATTACTGACCTAAAGCGTAGCAAATTAAAATCAATCTGGTTAAAGTGTGAAGAGACTCCTTTCACTAGTATTATGTTGTTCTGTTCTAACCCTAATGGACCTGTGTGTGGAGTAGTCCACCACATGATCTCAGGATTACAAACAAACAGAACAGGGGCATTTCTCTTATGTTGATTTGGTCTCTTCCACACTCTCCCTCCCTCCCTCCCTCCCTCCCTCCCCCTCCCTCCCTCCCTCTCCCTCCATCCTTCTCTCCCTCCCCCTCCATCCCTCCCTCCCTCCCTCCCTCCCCCTCCATCCTTCTCTCTCTCCCCCTCCATCCTTCTCTCTCTCCCCCTCCATCTCCCTCCATCCTTCTCCCTCTCCCCCTCCATCCTTCTCCCTCTCCCCCTCCATCCTTCTCCCTCTCCCCCTCCATCCTTCTCCCTCTCCCCCTCCATCCTTCTCCCTCTCCCCCTCCATCCTTCTCCCTCTCCCCTCCATCCTTCTCTCTCTCCCCCTCCATCTCTCTCTCACCTCTTGCCAGTCATCAGTGTTTCGACCAGTGTAGACACCAGTTCTTGCTGGTCTCCCTCTCCTCCCATCTCATAGACTAGACCAAGACCTTTAGACGCCACGTCCTGACTCAACTCTGGAAGAGGAATAGAGAGAGAGAGAAGAGGGGGATCAGGGGAGGAGAGAGAGAGAGAAGAGGGGGATCAGGGGAGGAGAGAGAGAGAGAAGAGGGGGATCAGGGGAGGAGAGAGAGAGAAGAGGGGGATCAGGGGAATAGAGAGAGAGAGAGAAGAGGGGGATCAGGGGAATAGAGAGAGAGAGAGAAGAGGGGGATCAGGGGAATAGAGAGAGAGAGAGAAGAGGGGGATCAGGGAGGAGAGAGAGAGAAGAGGGGGATCAGGGGAATAGAGAGAGAGAGAAGAGGGGATCAGGGAGGAGAGAGAGAGAGAGAGAAGAGGGGATCAGGGGAGGAGAGAGAGAGAGAGAAGGGGGATCAGGGAGGAGAGAGAGAGAAGAGGGGGATCAGGGAGGAGAGAGAGAGAAGAGGGGGATCAGGGGAGGAGAGAGAGAGAAGAGGGGGATCAGGGGAGGAGAGAGAGAGAAGAGGGGGATCAGGGGAGGAGAGAGAGTAGAGAGGTAGAAAGGAAAAGGACAATACATTTTTTATTTTTTTACCTTTATTTAACTAGGCAAGTCAGTTAAGGACAAATTCTTATTTCCAATGACGGCCTACACCGGCCAAACCCGGACGACGCTGGGCCAACTGTGCGCCGCCCTTTGGCATCGGTCTAGAGTGGGTGGATATATGGATCAGTATTTAGATGGATGAATGGATGTACTGCGTTTACCCTCAGACAGAATGTTCTTCTTCACACAATCAGACATCAGTCATATGATCTACTGTGTTACCCCATTCTTCACACAATCAGACATCAGTCATATGATCTACTGTGTTACCCCATTGAGCTTATTATAGTTGTCTACACTGAGTTATCACGGAGTTATCATAGAGTTATCACGGAGTTATCACGGAGTTATCACGGAGTTATCACGGAGTTATCATGGAGTTATCATGGAGTTATCACGGAGTTATCACGGAGTTATCACGGAGTTATCGCCTCACCATCAGGGTCTGACAGGATGGAGATGAAGGCCGTCTGGATCTCCTTCAGGTGAGACTGGAACACCAGACAAAAGGAACACACAAGTGAAATACAGTCAGTAACTCACAAGGACTTCCCCATCACGTTCCTCTGTTATCTATCAATCCAGTCTGACCCCTAACCCCAGCCCTAACCCCTGACCTCTAACCTGTCATACTGTACCTACCCTGATCTCTTTGTGCTGGTGTAGCTTCCTGACCCCCAGCCCTAACCCCTAACCCTTGACCTCTAACCCCCAGTGTCCGTACCCTGATCTCTTTGTGCTGGTGTAGTTTCCTGACCCCCAGCCCTAACCCCTAACCCTTGACCTCTAACCCCCAGTGTCCGTACCCTGATCTCTTTGTGCTGGTGTAGCTTCTTGACCAGGGAGAGTAGCCATATGCAGGCAGCCTGTCTGACGTGGGGGTTCTGACTTGGGATGTACTTAGCCAGGATGGAGTTTAGCACCCACGGAACCACGTCATTACTCTTCACATCTGACAGGGAGACAAGAGGATTGGACAGTTACTAAATAAAACAACCAATAGAACGCAAAACAACAACCAGATCAGCCAGAGCTGTGTTTCACACAAAAGGAAGGATTTAGCCAGTGTGTGTGTGAGTGTCTGTGTGTGTGTGTGTGTGTGTGTCTATGTGTGTGTGTGTGTGTCTATATGTGTGAGTGTGTGTGTGTGTGTGTCTATGTGTGTGTGTGTGTGTGTGTGTGTGTGTGTGTGTGTGTCTGTGTGTGTCTATGTGTGTGTGTGTGTGTATGTGTGTGTGTGTATGTGTGTGTGTGTCTATGTGTGTGTGTGTGTGTGTCTATGTGTGTGTGTGTGTCTATGTGTGTGTGTGTCTGTGTGTGTGTCTGTGTGTGTGTGTGTGTGTGTGAGTGTCTGTGTGTGTGTGTGTGTCTATGTGTGTGTGTGTGTCTATGTGTGTGAGTGTGTGTGTGTGTGTCTATGTGTGTGTGTGTGTGTGTGTGTGTGTGTCTGTGTGTGTCTATGTGTGTGTGTGTGTGTGTGTGATGTGTGTGTGTGTGTGTGTGTGTGTCTATGTGTGTGTGTGTGTGTGTGTGTGTGTGTGTGTGTCTATGTGTGTGTGTGTGTGTGTGTGTGTGTGTGTGTGTGTGTGTGTGTGTAATCTTACTGTCTGGGGGACTGTATTGTTCCTCAGTAAAGGTCCACGGGTCCCTGGCAGCTCCAGAACTAGTCCCTATAGCAGCACTGGTGATGGCCTCACCCACTGTAAATTGTAGCTCTACCTGTTTAGCCTGGGAGGGGGAGAGAGAGAGAGAGAGAGAGAGAGAGAAGGGGGGAGAGAGAGAGAGAGAGAAGGGGGAGAGAAGGGGGGAGAGAGAGAGAGAGAGAGAAGGGGGAAGAGAGAGAGAGAAGGGGAGAGAGAGAGAGAGAGAAGGGGGAGAGAGAGAGAGAGAGAGAGAGAGAGAGAGAGAGAGAGAGAGAGAGAGAGAGAGAGAGAAGGGGAGAGAGAGAAGGGGGAAGAGAGAAGGGGGAGAGAGAGAGAGAGAAGGGGGGAGAGAGAGAGAAGGGGGAGAGAGAGAGAGAGAGAAGGGGAGAGAGAGCGAGAGAAGGGGGGAGAGAGAGCGAGAGAGAGAGAGGGGAGAGAGAGCGAGAGAGAGAAGGGGGAGAGAGGGGAGAGAGCGAGAGAGAGGGAGAGGGGGAGAGAGAGCGAGAGAGAGGGAAGAGGGGGAGAGAGAGCGAGAGAGAGGAGAGGGGGGAGAGAGAGCGAGAGAGAGGAGAGGGGGAGAGAGAGCGAGAGGGGGAGAGAGAGAGAGAGAAGGGGAGAGAGAGGAAGGGAGGAGAGAGAGAGGAGGGGAGAGAGAGAGAGAAGGGAGAGAGAGAGAGAGAGAGAAGGAGAGAGAGAGAGAGAGAGAGAGAGAGAGAGAGAGAGAGAGAGAGAGAGAGAGAGAGAGAGAGAGAGAAGGGGAGAGAGAGAGAGAGAGAGAAGGGGAGAGAGAGAGAGAGAGAGAGAAGGGGGGAGAGAGAGAGGAAGGGGGAGGAAACCGAGATGAGGTGACAAGAGGGAAGAGGCAAGGGTTAACCTCTCAGGTCAACCTCGTCTCAGTTCTTTCTGCATGATAAACAATGTCTTATGAAGCTTCACAAAAAGGTCCTATGAAGCTTAATGTAGGTCTTATGAAGCTTTACGAATGCATTAATGAAGCTTCATGAAGGTCTTAAAAGCTCCATTAAATGAGAGCCAGTCCCCTACCTCCACAGAGTCCATGAGCCCCTGCAGCAGCTTCTTCTGGTGGGCAAAGTCTCCGTCCCCCACTGGTAGATAGCCCAGAGTCTGGATGGCTCTCTCCTTCATCTGGACAGACAGAGACCACATGAATACATCTAACAGACTATTAAC
>NW_025538044.1:0-23857 GCF_020615455.1 Coregonus clupeaformis | reverse complement strand
GTAACGATCCCGGCTGTCTGAGTCGGGTCCTGGTCGTAGGCTCCAGTTTCCCGAGGGTTCGGGAACGCTCCGAAGCGCTCTGGTTTCCGCACCTGCTTCCCATTAGCAATCTGCACACCTGGGCCTAATCAGCACCTTTCTTAGGCTCTGGGCCCAACATCCAGTTCCTGCCGGATCGATTAGCCATGAACAGTAGGTTATCATAGATATCTATCGTGAGGTTTTGTTGTTTTGTACTTTGTTGAGTTTTTGTGTCCACCTCCGTTTTTGTTTCACCTGCAGTCACACGTCCGGAACCTTCACCCCACCTCTGCCTGATGGTCGGCGGCTGCCGAGCATCACTGGACCTTGCACATGCACCCCCAACTACTCATCCACGCCGCCCGCTCTGTCCCTGGAATATTCTGCACCTTTGTTTCCGAATAAACCCTCTCCTCTTTCAACTCTCCTTGTCCTGGTCTGCTTTTGGGTTCTGGCTGAGGGAACTGTGACAGAACGATCCCAATTATGAACCAGCGGACCTGGACTCCGTTCGCCATGCCATTACCCAGCAGGAGAAGATGTTGGGCCATCATAGCACGGTACTACAGGAGATCGCGTTGTCAGTTCGAACCTTTCTACGGCCTGATGGAGGTCCAGAACCAACGCCAGTGTCCGGTGGAGGACCCATTACCGGTTTCACCCATCTCGCCTGCCGCTTCTGAAGTTGTGTCCCTCCGTAGCCCAAGGTTCCGACGCCGGAGAAATATGAGGGGAGCTGGGAAGATGCCGTTCCTTCCTTATGCAGTGTGGATTAGTGTTCGATCTACAGCCCTACTCTTATGCCACTGACAAGGCTAGGATAGCCTTTTTGATTGAGTTGCTGCGTGGTCGAGCGCTGAGTGGGCTTCAGCCGCTTGGGAACGACAGGATCCCTGCATGGCTTCATACCAGGGGTTCACGGCCGAGATGAGGAAGCTCTTCGACCATTCGTCCAGGGAGGGACGCAGCTCCAGGCGTCTGTTTTCTCTTTCACCAAGGAACCGCAGCGTGGCCGACTTCGTGATCGAAGTTCAAGACGTTGGCTGTGGAGAGAGTGGGTGGAACGAGAGTCTTTGCAAGCGGCCTTTTACCAGGGCCTGTCTGAGCAGCTCAAGGATGAGTTGATCTCCTATCCGAGCCTAGTGACCGACAGCTGTAGCCTTGTCATTCGGGTGGATAATCGAGTCCGAGGCGAAGGAGGGAGAAGCAATGGGGTCCGTCCAATCGATCAGCTTCTCAGTTCCCAGTCGGGTCGGGTAGTGGACTAGAACACGCCGATCATTCTCCACCACAAGATTAGTGGAGAGGACCTCTCTCCCGATTCTGAACCCATGCAAGTGGGGCGGCACGGGTAACCACGGAGGAGCGTCAACAGAGACGTAAGACCAACTGCTGCCTCTACTGTGGTCGCCGGGACATTACATCTCCACTTGTTCCGCGGTCGTCACTGCCCGGCTCGCTAAAAGTGGAGGACTTTTATGCGAGCCAGTTTCAACCTCTCAGTACTCTGTCAGACCCCGCTTCCCGGCTACCCTTGGAACAGGAATCAGAGTTTAGCGCTAACGCTTTTATCGATTCAGGTGCCGATGGAAGCTTCTTGATGCCGAAGTTGGTGGAACAGCTGGGGCTTTCCAAGGAGCAATTGCCGGAAGCCATTGAAGCACCACTCTGAACGGCAGTAGTCGGTACGTATACGATGAGGACTGAACCGGTTCAAGATGCGGTTGTCGGGAATCATTCTGAGATGATTTCATTTTTCACTTCTGCCTTCCATGTTCCTCTGGTCCTTGGATACCCTGGCTGAAGGAACACAATCCCACGTTTCGATTGGGTGACGGAAGTAACGAGTTGGAGCCTTGATTGTCATGCTGACTGTCTCAAGACTGCCTGCCCCATTCGGGTTCCCAGTCAGGTGATTGAGGCTAAACCCCCCAGATTTGTCCCTGGTTCCCGAGACATATCACGATTTGGGGGAAGTTTTCATAAGCAGAAGGCTCTGTCACTTCCTCCCCACCGACCATATGATTGTGCCATCAACCTGGTTCCTGGAGCTGTCACCCCAAGGGAAGGTTATACAGTATCTCCCGACCGGAACGTGAGGCGTTGGAGACCTACATCAAGGAGTCCCTAGTTGCCGGTCTCGTTTCGGTCCTCGTCATCACCCCTGGGGGCAGGTTTCTTCTTTGTGGGAAAGAAGGATGGCTCTTCTCGACCGTTATCTGATTATCGGGGGTTGAATGACATCACGGTCAAGAACAAGTATCCCCTGCCCTTGATGAGTTCTGCCTTTCGACTCCTTACAGGGTGCTACGGTGTTCACCAAGCTAGACCTACGCAATCGTATCACCTGTCGGATCAGAGAGGGGACGAGTGGTTGACGGGTTTCAATACACCGATGGGTCGCTCGAGTATCAGGTGATGCCGGTTTGGACTGACCAATGCTCCAGCGGTATTCCAGAGTATGGTGAACACGTCCTGAGAGATATGATGGTCTCTTCGTGTTTGTTTACCTGGATGATATTTGATCTTCTCAAGGAACCTTCCACCACGTCCAGCATGTCCGGCAGGTTCTGCAGCGATTGTTGGAGAATCGCCTGTTCGTGAAGGCCGAGAAGTGCGAGTTTCACGCCCACACTACATCCTTTCCGGTACATCATCTCCAGGGGTGAGATTAGGATGGATCAGGAGAAGGTTAGAGCGGTTCTGGAATGGGGCCCAGCCCGGTACGAGATTGCAACTCCAGAGATTTTTTGGGGTTTGCGAATTTCTACCGCAGATTCATCCGGGATTACAGCCGTGCGGCCGCTCCATTAACTGCCTTGACTTCCAGCATCAGGACCTTCAAGTGGAACTGAGGCGGATGAGCGTTTCTGGATTTGAAGAGGCGATTCACCAACGCACCGATTCTCTCCAACCGGACACGCCCGTCAGTTCGCGTTGAAGTGGACGCGTCTGATGTGGGAGTTGGCGCCATCCTGTCGCAGACGATGCTCCACGGACAGTAAACTCCATCCTGCGCCTACTACTCTCGTCGCCTTTCGCCTCGGGAGAGGAATTACGATGTGGGTAACCGGGAGCTTCTCCGGTGAAACTTGCCTTGGAGGAGTGGCGCCACTGGTTGGGGGGGGCGGAGCAACCGTTTATTGTCTGGACTGACCACAAGAATCTTCTACGTGCAATCAGCTAAACGCCTCAACTCCCGGCCAGGCCAGGTGGGCGTTGTTTTTCGGACGATTCAAGTTTGTCCTGACGCTCCGACCTGGATCTAAGAACGGCAAGGCGCGGACGCGCTTTGTCCCGGATGTTCTCCAAGACGGAGGAGAGTGGGTCCAAGACCGAGACAATTCTCCCCCGGAACTGCGTCGTGGAGCAGTTATGTGGAGGATTGAGGAGGAGGTGCTGGCGGCTCCCTTCGACTCAGCCCGGTCCCGGTAACGGTCCACCCGGTCGGTTGTTTGTACCTGAGTCGGTTCGTCCTGCTGTTCTCAAATGGTCCCACGCCAGTAAGATGGCTTGTCAGCCCTGGCGTGGCTCGACAATGGCGTTTCTTCGCAGACGTTTTTGGTGGCTCTGCCATGGCCGAGGATACTCGGGGGTTTTGTGGCTGCCTGTCCAGAGTGGCGCAGAATAAGAGTACCAATCGGCCCAGCTCTGGACTACTTCACCCCGTCCTCTTCCCCCGGTCCATGGTCGATCTGGCCCTGGACTCGCCACGGGGTTGCCCGCTTCGAGGGGAACACGGTCGTTCTGACTATCGGGGACAGGTTCAGCAAGTTCGCCCACTTTGTGCCTATTGCCAAGCTTCCTCTGCCTTCGAGACGTCCGAGATCCTGGTCAGGGAGGTTTTCAGGGTCCACGGTTTGCCCAGTGATATCGCTTTCCGACCGTGGCCCTCAGTTTACCTCTCTGCTGTCTGGAAGTCCTTCTGTTTGGCCATTGGAGCTACAGTCAGTCTCACATCTGGTTTTCACCCCAATCCAATGGTCAGGCGGAGAGAGCCAACCAGAAGATGGAATCCACGCTACGCTGTCTGGTCTCTTCCAACCCCACCTCCTGGGCCTCTCAGTTGCCTTGGGTTGAGTATGCCCACAATACTCTCCCTACATCTGCCACTGGGGATGTCTCCCTTCCAGTGCCTGTATGGCTACCAACCTCCCCTGTTCCCCTCTCAGGAGAAGGAGCTCTCTGTGCCTTCTGTTCAGGCCCATATTCGGTCGTGCCACCGGACCTGGCATCGGGCCAGAAAGGCACTCCTTAGAGGTTCGACCGGTATCATCTCCAGGCGAACGTCGCGGACCCCCGCTCCCACCTATACCATCGGAGATAGGGTTTGGTTGCCACACGGGATCTTCCGTTACGGACTGAGTCTAGGAAGTTGTTACCGGAAAGTTTATTGGTCCGTTTGTGGTGGAGAAGGTGATCAATCCAGTGGCAGTGCGACTCAAACTACCGAGGACGCTCAGAGTCCATCCCACCTTTCATGTCTCCTGCCTCAAGCCTGTCTTCCTCAGTCCTCTGTTGCCTCCTCCGCCTCCTCCTCCTCCTCCTCGGATGATCGGAGGTGGTCCTGCCTACACGGTGCGTCGCATTATGGATTCCAGACGGCGGGGCCGGGGTTTCCAGTATCTCGTGGACTGGGAGGTATGGTCCTGAAGAGAGGAGTTGGATTCCGCGGCGACAGGTCCTAGATGCGGATCTCATCAGGGACTTTTACCGCCTCCATCCTGGCGCTCGGGAGTCCGCCCGGTGGCGTTTCGTCGGAGGGGTACTGTAACGATCCCGGCTGTCTGAGTCGGGTCCTGGTCTAAGCTCCAGTTTCCCGAGGGTTCGGGAACGCTCCGGGGAGCGCTCTGGTTTCCGCACCTGCTTCCCATTAGCAATCTGCACACCTGGGCCTAATCAGCACCTTTCTTAGGCTCTGGCCCAACATCCAGTTCCTGCCGGATCGTTAGCCATGAACAGTAGGTGTATCTGCGTATCAGTTAGCGCGTATCTAGCGTGAGTTTTGTTGTTTTGTACTTTGTTGAGTTTTGTGTCCTTACCTCCGTTTTTGTTTCACCTGCAGTCACACGTCCGGAACCTTCACCCCACCTCTGCCTGATGGTCGGGCTGCCGAGCCATCACTGGACCTTGCACTGCACCCCCAACTACTCATCCACGCCGCCCGCTCTGTCCCTGGAATATTCTGCACCTTTTGTTTGTATCCGAATAAACCCTCACTTTCGTTCAACTCTCCTTGTCCTGGTCTGCTTTTGGGTTCTGGCTGAGGGAACTGTGACATTGATTAAGTACACTCCCTCTGTCAATGCAATTTTCTTAATGTCATTATTATCAAAATTTGTGCAGACTGATTAATAGTGTCAAGATACTTTTCAGTGTATTCCTGAAAACCTGAAGTCGCCATCCAAGTAAAAAGTAGCCAGGGGGTGTTGGTGCACCCAGGTTAAACACACCAAGGTTAAACAACGCCAACATCATTGCTTGCTTGCGCGACCTTTGACTTAACTGATGAATCCCAGTTCCTGCTGTTTCACGTTGATGAGAGCACTAGGGTATGGAGAAAACCACATTAGTACATGCATTCATCATGCCACGTGTCAACATTGCAGGCTGGTGATGATGGTGTGTGGTGTGTTTTCATGGCACACATTGGGTCCTTTGATAGAAGTGGAGCAACGTTTGAATTCCACAGAATATCTTAACATCATTGCCAATCAGGTGCATCCCTTCGTGGCAGCAGTGTATCCATCTGCTAATGAATTTTTCAGCAGGATAATGCCCCTTGCCACGAGGCTAGTATTGTCCAGGAATGGTTCCTCGAACATCAATCCAATTGAGCATCTGTGGGATGAGATGGAATGAGCTATTCAGAGTAGAGATCCACTACCAGCCAACTCTGACACAACTGTGGGAAGCGTTGGAGTCAACATGTGCCAGCATCTCTGTGGAACGCTTTCGACACATTGTAAAGTCCATGCCCTGACGAATTGAGACTGGCCCCGTGTAGCTCAGTTGGTAGAGCATGGCGCTTGCAACGCCAGGGTTGTGGGTTCGTTTCCCACGGGGCCAGTATGAAAATGTATGCACTCACTAACTGTAAGTCGCTGGATAAGAGTGTCTGCTAAATTACTAAAATGTAAAATGTTCTGTGGGCAAAAGGGGGTGTAACTCAATAATAGGAAGGTGTTCCTAATGTTTTGTATGCTCATATATTAATTATTTTAATAGCAGGACACTGTAAAGTCCATTATTCCACTGAAGAGTATGAATTAGGCTGTTTGAGACGGTTTGAATTCAAAGCAACCTACATACACATTGTTTGAAGTACAATAGACCAAAAATGGCTAATGTAGTAGCTCAAAGCTGTGTGCTGAAAAACAGTAGAGCTTGGATGGAGTAGGCATTGTAGTGCTAATGTGAATTTCCTTTCTTGCAAGTTGCTTGGGATTCAAACCGTTTCAAACAGCCGAATTCATACCCTTCAGTGGAATAATGGACTTTACAGTGTCCTGCTATTAAAATAATGTATATACAGTACCAGTCAAAAGGTTGGACACACCTACTCATTCCAGGGTTTTTCGTAATGTTTACTATTTTCTACATTGTAGAATAATATTGAAGACATCAAAACTATGAAATAACACATATGGAATCATGTAGTAACCAAAAAAGTTTAAAAAATCAAAATATATTTTATATTTGAGATTCTTCAAAGTAGCCACCTTTTTCCTTGATGACAGCTTTGCACACTCTTGGCATTCTCTCAACCAGCTTCATGAGGTAGTCACCTGGAATGCATTTTAATTTACAGGTGTGCCTTGTTAAAATTTAATTTGTGGAATTTCTTTCCTTAATGTGTTTGAGCCAATCAGTTGTGTTTTGACAAGGTAGAGGTGGTATACAGAAGATAGCCCTATTTGGTAAAGACCAAGTCCATATTATGGCAAGAACAGCTCAAATAAGCAAAAGAGTAACGACATTCTATCATTGCTTTTAAGACATGAAGGTCAGTCAATCCGGAAAATTTGAAGAACTTTGAAAGTTTCTTCAAGTGCAGTCGTAAAAACCATCAATCGCTATGATGAAACTGGCTCTCAAGTTCATTAGAGTTACCAGCCTCAGAAATTGCAGCCCAAGTAAAAGCTTCACAGAGTTCAAGTAACAGACATATCTCAACATTAACTGTTCAGAGGAGACTGCGTGAATCAGGCCTTCATGGTCGAATTGCTGCAAAGAAACCACTACTAAAGGACACCAATAAGTAGAAGAGACTTGCTTGGGCCAAGAAACACGAGCAATGGACATTAGATTTTTTGGTTCAAACCGCACGTGTCTTTGTGAGTCGTGGAGTAGGTGAACGGATGATCTCTACGTGTGTGGTTCCCACCGTGAAGCATGGAGGAGGAGGTGTGATGGTGTGGGGATGCTTTACTGGTGACACTGTCTGTGATTAATTTAGAATTCAAGGCACAATTAACCAGCATGGCTACCACAGCATTCTGCAGCGATACACCATCCTATCTGGTTTGCGCTTAGTGGGACTATCATTTGTTTTTCAACAGGACAGTGACCCAAAACACACCTCCAGGCTGTGTAAGGGCTATTTGACCAAGAAGGAGATTGATGTAGCGCTGCATCAGATGGTTTGGGATGAGTTGGACCGCAGAGTGAAGGAAAAGTAGCCAACAAGTGCTCAGCATATGTGGGAACTCCTTCAAGACTGTTGGAAAAGCATTCCTCATGAAGCTGGTTGAGAGAATGCCAAGGATGTGCAAAGCTGTCATCAAGGCAATGGGTGGCTACTTGAAGAATATCAAATCTAAAATATATTTTGATTTTGTAAAACACTTCTTTGGTTACTACATGATTGCATATGTGTTATTTCATAGTTTATGTCTTCACTATTATTCTACAATGTAAAAAATAATAACAAAATAAAGAAGAACCCTTGAATGAGTAGGTGTGTCCAAACTTTTGACCTAATCTCTGTACCCCACACATACAATTCTGTAAAGTCCCTCAGTCGAGCAGTGAATTTCAACCACAAAGACCAGGGAGGTTTTCCAATTCCTCCCTTTGAGCATGGTGAGGTTATGAATTACCCTTTTGGATGGTGTATCAATACACCCTGTCACTACAAAGATACAGGCATCCTTCCTAACTCAGTTGCCGGAGAGGAAGGAAACTGCTTGAGGATTTCACCATGAGGCCAATGGCTGGTATGTGGCAAGTTAAGACCATTATTTACAGTGGCAGTCACAAAAGCATTGTCCTTTGGAACCTAACCATTTCAACGTCAGTGGGACAGTGCTAATTGATGTCCTCAGTTGAGCAACATATTCCCCGCTTGGGTCACGCTTTCATTCTATTGTGCTAGCTACATGGCTATGCTACTTTCAAAGATCTCTGTTAACGCCATGTAATTTTAGCTAGCTATAGCAGCTGTGTTTGAGCTGTCATTTCTGGGGAGATGATAACTAATGAATGCATGGATGATGTGGGGATCTTTGGAATGGATACAATAAGGTTTTAGCTTAATTCCTGTGGCTTTAAATGGGATATGAAAATGTATGCACTCACTAACTGTAAGTCGCTCTGGATAAGAGCGTCTGCTAAATGACTAAAATGTAAATGTGCTAATTTGTGTTTGTCCTCTCCTCTTGCAGAGCCCAAACCACGCAGGTACAAGTGTGGTCTGTCGGCTCCCTGTCCTCAGAAACATCTGGCCTTCCGCGTCGTCTCTGGAGCTGCCAACGTCATTGGGCCTAAAATCTGCCTGGAGGATAAGATGTGAGAATTATTGTAAATCATTGGGGCCGCCCCAATTCTTACACCAATGTATGGAACGTCACCGTCAACCATCTCACTCTCTCCCCTGCCTCTCTGTTTCCTTTTAATTCTCATATCACTCTCTTTCTGCCATAATCTCATTTTTAACCCTAAAATGTGTCTGAAGAGCTGAATGCAAGTATTTCTCTCGGTCTTTCTTGCTTTCCTTCAAGATGGCCCAAACCAGATCTGTTTGGGCCATCTTGCCAACTCCTATGAAAAATGACCAAAGGGGTGGTTTTGTCGGGTAGCATCACCCCTTCTGTCTGCCTGTTATTCTGTCTGTCTATGGTGGCTCCTTCAGTGTCGGTGTGTAACAATGTATAGATGAACTCTTCAGGGGTTAGTTTCCTGAAAGCTTAGTAGCTCTAAGCTCATCTTCGTCTACTGCCTACAATGGGTTTATGATGGGCTTTTGGGAAATTTGACCAGTAAGTTAGTACGTTAAACAGCCCGGTAAAGTGTTGGTACCCCCAACTCTCCTTTTCTTCTCCCTCAGCCTTGTCAGCAGTGTCAACAACAATGTTGGTAGAGGCAGTGGCGGCTCCTGAAAAAATTCTCAGGGGGGGCAATTTTTCTGATGATTTAGGTGACCTACACACATTTTAAAAAAGATATGTCCAGCAACAACATGAAGACAGGGGCAGCATATAAGTCAATACTGATATACACATTACTTGCTTCAAAAAGGCCTCATGGTTGAATTGGAAATATGTGCACCTGAGCAAGCAGGAGCTTTTGATAGAGGCTACTGAAAACATTGATGCAAGTTATTGGTAATAAGAAATTTTTATAGACTTCCATATTCTGCCCTCTTGTATAGATTTGTGAAAATGAACAGTGATAGACATTTTGCCTGAAAACAGAATTTGAAAATAATTTCTAGAAAAGGTAAACACAGCTATCTGTATGGCTTTGTAAATATGAACAACCATATTCTGGCCAATTGTATAGATTTGTAAAAAAAATTGTTTACTTTTTTAAAATGAAAAATAACTATTTTAAAACAACATCAACTGTGAACTGATTTGGGCGTGTGTGTGTTAAAGAGACAGACAGGGAGGGACAAAGAGAGAGAGAGAGCTACATTACTTGTACTGAAACTGTTCTCTTCTCTCTGTCATGAGCCCTCTCACTCCACCGGGTTACCACCTTAATTTGCTTCCACTCTGCTCACCTCCCTCTCTCTACTCAGCCTAACTAGCTCCACCTGTCCCTGCTCTGCTCGGCTCTAATTACTCTGCCAGCTGCGCTGCATTACCCACTAACCTCTCCCAGTATTTAAGGCCCTGTCTTTCAGCTCTCCGGTGTCAGATCGTCTGCAAAGCTCACACCCGAACCTGTTTGCCCGCGCTTCTGGCTCACCCTGGTTTTGTGACCCCGGACCTGCCTGTTTTTTGGATACTCTTCTGCCTCAGGAGATCCAGACCTGCTTCTGCCATACGACTCCTGACTACTCTTCAATCCCGGTAACTCTGACCAGCCTTCTGCCTTGCTACTACGTATTTTGGATTTCCCTTGAACTGTACTGCTGCCTGGTTTCATTCCGCCCTGTTGTGTCTGTGTCTCCCCCCCAGGACTTCTGGACCACCCACCACCGGCTTCATAGGGACCATCGCTGCCACTGGGGGGCACAGACCCAGCGCATTGGACGGGATCCCTGTTACCCTGGAGCCTTCATTCACTCCCTACTTCCCTTTTCCCTTAAGTTTAATAAACTTTCTGGTGTGACGCAATTGTGGTCCTCTGGTCGTCTGTCTGAACCGTGACAGCACGATCTGACCATTATGGACTCAGCGCACACTTTCCCATATGGAAACCGATGAGCATGAGCAGCAGTTCCAGCAGCAGCAACAACAACTCGCCATGATCATTCAACTCCTCACCAACCTTACCCCAGCCAGTCTGCCCACCAGCCCAGCTCCGAGTTACCTGCCCCGGTCATTGCAGCCGCTGCTCGAACCAAGATTGAAACCCCGAGCGGTTCAACGCGATTCAACCCAGGTCCGGCCATTCCTGACTAGCTGCCGACTTCAGTTCTCCTTGCAGCCAAGGACCTTCGCCACGGAGGGGGCTAAAGTTGGGTATGCCATCACTCACCTGACGGGCCGAGCTCGACTCTGGGGAACAGCAGAGTTCGAACGTCAAACCCCCGCATGTGCTACCTTCACCTGTTTGCTGAGGAGATGCTGAAGGTGTTTGACCTGGATTCACCCACCGCAGAGGCGTCTCGTGAACTGTTCAGTATTCGACAAGGCAGACGTACAGTCGCAGACCATTCCATCGACTTCCGAACCCTGGCTAGACGAGTTCTTGGAACACACCATCGTTGGTGGACGCGTTCTTCCATAGTTTGGCTGACTATATCAAGGACTAAGTTGGTCTCCCATGAACTGCCTTCCACTCTTGATGAAGCCATCGCACTGACTGTCAGGATCGACAGAAGGATACAGACCCGTGCGTCGTGAGAGGGGGGCGCCAAGGTCCACCACTACCGGCATTCGAGAGATCCGACTGAGCTCCTGTCATCTACTGCCACTCACCCAGGTCAGCTTGATCAGTCTGAGCCTATGGAGACTGGGCGAGCCTCCCTCACTCCTGCAGACGCCAGCGCCGCTCCACCTCAAACCTCTGCCTCTATTGTGGAGGTGATGGACATCGTGTGGTAACCTGCCCAGGGCCAAGCTCACCGGGCGTAGGGGGAGCCCGGTTGAGTTCAATGACCATCCAGTCCTCCGACCGCAAACCCCTGCTGCAAGTTCACCTCCGCCTCTCGACTCAACTCACACCCTGGCTGCTCTGGTGGATTCTGGCGCCAGCCAACATAATGGACATCAAGCTGGCACGCCAACTGGGACTGGAGAACTCCGTTTGACACCTTTATTCCGCCCGGGCACTGGACGGACACACTCGGATCGGTCACTCATGTCACGGCCCCCGGTCTCGATGGGTCTGTCCGGAAACCATCAAGAAACTATCCAGTTTCACCTGCTCCCCTCTCCAGGCCAACCCTCATCCTGGGTTACCTTGGCTCCGCCGGCACAACCCTCAGCTCGACTGGGTGACCGGGTGATCAGGGAGTGGGGAGAGGACTGCCACCGAACCTGCCTGCTTGCTGCCGCACTACCCCCTCGGCCAGTACCTACTAACTCCGCTCCTGACCTCTCCAATGTCCCAGAATGCTACCATGGTCTCAGAGAGGTGTTTAACAGCAAGAGCCACATCTCTGCCCCCCTCACCGACCGCACGACTGTGCCATCGACCTCCTCCCTGGAACAGCTCCTCCAAGGGGGTCGTCTTTATTCGTTGTCTGCTCCTGAAAGAAAGTCCATGGAGACTACATCAATGGCTCTCTGTCCGCAGGATTAACCGTTCATCTTCATCTCCTGCTGGTGCTGGCTTCTTCTTTGTGGGGAAGAAGGACGGATCTCTTCGCCCCTGCATCGACTACAGGGGACTCAACGACATCACAGTGAAAAACCGTTACCCTCTGCCTCTGCTCACCTCTGCTTTTGAGTTGCTCCAGGGAGCCACTGTTTTTACCAAGTTGGATCTCAGAAACGCTTACCACCTAGTGCGGATCCGGGAGGGAGATGAATGGAAAACCGCATTCAATACACCAACAGGCCACTACGAGTATCTGGTTATGCCTTTGGCCTCACCAATGCTCCTGCTGTGTTCCAGGCTCTAGTGAATGATGTAGGGACATGTTAAACAAGTTTGTCTTCGTTTACCTGGATGACATCTTAATTTACTCCAGAAACCTGTCTGAACACACCCGCCATGTCCAGCAAGTCCTTCATCGTCTTCTGGAGAATTCCCTCTACGCCAAGGCAGAGAAATGTGAGTTTCACGTCAAGACAGTGGCCTTCCTGGGGTACATAGTGGCAGAAGGAAGTATCCAAATGGATCCTGCCAAAGTATCAGCAGTCACTTTATGGCCAGTTCCGAGAACAGAAAGAAGCTGCAACAGTTTCTGGGGTTTGCTAACTTCTATAGGAAGTTTATCCGAACTACAGTACCGTTGCTGCCCCTCTCACTGCTCTAACCAGCACCAAGCAACCCTTCACCTGACCCCAGCAGCCGACAAAGCCTTCAGTACCCTCAAGGTGAGGTTCACCTCCGCTCCCATCCTCCAGATGCCTGATGTGGACCGGCAATCATTGTGGAGGTGGACGCCTCGGATGTGGGAGTTGGTGCTGTGATTTCTCAGTGGGCTGCGGAGGATAGGAAGCTCCATCCCTGTGCCTTTTTTCTCACGTCGGTTGTCCCCCTCTGAGTGCAATTACGACATAGGAACCGTGAGCTGCTGGCTGTGAAACTTGCCTTGGAGGAGTGGCGTCACTGGCTGGAGGGGTCCACCATTCCATTTCTCGTTTGGACCGATCATAAGAACTTGGAGTACATCCGCACGGCCAAACGGTTGAACTCCAGGCAGTCCCGCTGGGCCCTGTTCTTCACCAGGTTTAATTTCACTCTGTCATACCGGCCTGGATCACGCAACATCAAGCCAGACGCCCTCTCCCGTCAATTCCAGAAGGATGACACCCCCTCCAAGGACCCTGTGTCGATTCTGCCAAGTCCCTGCATCGTTGCAGCTCTGACCTGGGCTGTTGAGGAACAGGTGCTGGAGGCTCTCCGTAACCAGCCAGGTCCCAGCACTTGCCCAGCTGACCGCCTTTTGTCCCCCCGAAGACCTGAGGTCCCAGGTCATTCAGTGGGGACATGACTCCCGCCTAGCTTGTCACCCTGGCTCCACCCGCACTACAACCTGCTCGCCCAGAGGTTCTGGTGGCCCTCTCTGAGGAAGGATGTACGGGAATTCGTCCCAAGCCTGCCCCATCGCAACCAACACAAGTCGTCCTGCTAGCCCCCAGCCGGATTGCTGCAGCCCCTGCCTGTGCCCAGACGTCCCTGGTCTCACATCGCCCTTGACTTTGTCACGGGGCTGCCCCCTTCAAGTGGCATGACCGTCATTCTCACCATCGTTGACCGTTTCAGCAAGATGGCACACTTCATTCCCCTCCCAAGCTCCCAACCGCCAAGGAGACCGCCCAGGTGGTCCTGGAACACGTCTTCCGGATCCACGGACTGCCAAGGGATGTTGTTTCTGACCGTGGTCCACAATTCTCCCTCCGCTTTTTGGAAGGAGTTCTGTCACCTGCTGGGAGCCACAGTCAGTCTGACTTCCGATTCCATCCCCAATCCAATGGGCAGTCAGAGCGGGCTAATCAGGAGCTCGAGAAGGCACTGCGATGCATGACTTCACGCAACCCCCACTCCTGGTCGCAGCAATTGACATGGGTGGAGTACGCACACAATTCTCTGACCTGCTCTGCTATCGGTATGTCCCCTTTCCAATGTGTTTATGGATACCAGCCTCCTCTATTTGCCAGCCAGGAGGAGGAGGTTACTTGCCCATCTGCACTTGCTTTTGCCGTCGATGTCGCCGCACCTGGTCACAAGCCCGAGCCACACTCCTCAGGTCCGCTGCCAGCTACACTACCGGGCCAACCGTCGGAGAATTCCTGCTCCCACCTACCATGTTGGTCAAAGGGTGTGGTTGTCATCGAAGAACCTGCCACTCAGGGTGGAGTCGCAGAAGCTGGCACCTCGGTTCATTGGCCCATTCCCTATCATAAGAGTGATTAGCCCAACTGCTGTCCGGCTCCAACTGCCTAATTCCTGAGGGTGCACCCCACTTTCCATGTGTCTAAGATTAAGCCCATCCATGAGAGTCCGCTGGTCCCTGCTGCGCCTGGTCCTCCTCCTCCACGGCTCGCCGATGGTGGTCTGGTTTACACCGTCCGCCGCCTGCTTCGGTCCAGACGGAGGGGTAGGGGTCTCCAGTACCTCATTGACTGGGAGGGCTATGGACCTGAGGAAAGGACCTGGGTGCCAGCTAGTCGGATTGTGGATAGGACTCTCATCACCGCTTTCCACCAACGGCATCCTGATCAACCTGCAATCCGTAGGGGCCGCCCCAGAGGGGTCCCTAACCGTCCGGCCCGCCGGGCTTCCTGTCCTGTGCCTGATCCTGTCTCGGGACCCGTCCCATCTCCCCGACCACTGCCCTCCGGCTCCTCCGAGGATGAGGACGTTCACTCGACCGGTCGGAGGAGTTCTAGCCCTCCTCCGGCCTCCTCCCGCCCGGCGTGGTGTTGCTCTTGGGACTTCTGGGGCCGCCCCTTGGGGTTCTGTCATGAGCTCCTCTCACTCCACCGGGTTACCACCTTAATTTGCTTCCACTCTGCTCACCTCCCTCTCTCTACTCAGCCTAACTAGCTCCACCTGTCCCTGCTCTGCTCGGCTCTAATTACTCTGCCAGCTGCGCTGCATTACCCACTAACCTCTCCCAGTATTTAAGGCCCTGTCTTTCAGCTCTCCGGTGTCAGATCGTCTGCAAAGCTCACACCCGGAACCTGTTTGCTCGCGCTTCTGGCCACCCCTGGTTTTGTGACCCGACCTGCCTGTTTTTTGGATACTCTTCTGCCTCAGGAGATCCAGACCTGCTTCTTGCCATTACGACTCCTGACTACTCTTCAATCCCGGTAACTCTGACCAGCCTTCTGCCTTGCTACTACGTATTTTGGATTTCCCTTGAACTGTACTGCTGCCTGGTTTCATTCCGCCTGTTGTGTCTGTGTCTCCCCCAGGACTTCTGGACCACCCACCACCGGCTTCATAGAGTTCGCTGCTCACTGGGGGGGCACAGACCCAGCGCATTGGACGGGATCCCTGTTACCCCTGGAGCCTTCATTCACTCCCTACTTCCCTTTTCCCTTAAGTTTAATAAACTTTCTGGTGTGACGCAATTGTGGTCCTCTGGTCGTCTGTCTGAACCGTGACACTCTCTTTCAATGCAGCAAAGCGGTCAATGACTTTCTCATTGAAATCAGGCATGCTAGAGGACTAGTTTACTAGTTACTTTTTTAGCTTGCTGCATGATCAACTTCAGCTGATGTGCATAGCAAATGCACGTAATGGCCTTTCTTGAAATGCTCACGCACCTTTGCCTTCTCTCGCCTCATCACACTGGCTCCATCGTAAGCTTGCGTAATGAGTTTGACTTTCACGTCGCCGGCAAAAGACTGTTCAGTCTCTCCAAAAGCACACTGGGATTGAGACTGAGGTTGATTCCGAGATGGGAAGGAACTCAAAAAGCGCTCCCCTGCACTTTGTGGTTGTCTCTTTGATGTGAACTTCTTTCAAAGAGACAATCGAGTGCACTGAACGCTATAGCCATCTTGATAGTAGTACGTGAATTGATTGATGCTGCTACCCGCTCTTTTCTTAGTTACGTTCATGGTTACGTTACGTATGACGAAAGCGCCGTAAGTGCAAGCCCTCAGAAACCCATAGAGATTGTATTGAAAGCTCTGAAATTTGAAAAAATAGATTTTACATGGGAGTCTATGACAGACTTCTGGGCGATTTTCAACCTGACTGAAATCGCCCCAAAAAGGGGGGCCATTTGAAGCACGACTTTAGCCTGATTGGACATTTAGTGGCAGTGTGGCACTGTGGCAGATCAGACGTCTAGATTACAACACTGATAACTACTGTTGCCGTGATATAATTGATTAGAAAAAAAATCCCTTCCTTTTCCCGTTTGGCAGTGCGTCGCCCATATCGCCCTATTGAACACACCGCCCCTGGGTAGAGGACTAAACGTTGCTTTAGTAAATGGTAATTAGAACAATCTCTGACAATTCTTGATAGTTATGTTTCATAAGTACATTTGTGCAGTTGTGATTTTGACTTGACTGTTGCACAGATTGCTAACTTTAAATGAATTGATGTTTCTGCTCATCAGGGGTATGTGGAGAGCTCTTGGACACAATCATTTGATACGTGGGCAGGAGGTGAGAGGATTAAACAAGTTTATACTGATGTGCTGTTGTCATTTGATGCATGCCTAATGCACTTCTTTTTTAAAGGTGCGTTGATGGCCAAATTCGTTCTATTTGAATGAATTATGTATAAAATAAACAATATCTTCTATATTTTCATTATACAAGAGGTTAAAAGTAGCTTGACGCCCCTCTACATATTGTTCAGTTAAATACAGGTGCTTTAATAGGCTACATCCTCCCCGTCTGTCTTCAATTCTCAGATGTTACTGACCTGTTGAAGTATCTCCTGCCTTACATGAGGGAACACTTGTGTTTGTAGCTTCCTTTGATGATCCTGCACAAAGTAAGAGTCCAGCATGTTCTCCCCCCGCCCCCCTCCTACCCCCGAAGACACACATGGAAGCCTCTTCACTCTGAGAACGGTTAATGTTGTACTGTTGATAGTTATCTCCCTCCCCTGATTATAGAGTTGTTATTGTGTAGTTTCAGCCCCCCTGGACAGTACTAAGTGAGCCTCAGTCCCGTGCAATGCTTTCAGCGCTGTGTGGTTATAATATTACGCTTTGGGTGCATGACTCACACACACAATACTATAGGGGTTGTTTTACAGTCACCACAATCTTGTAAAATGCTTAACAGAACCAAATTACCATTGACATAACTTGTAAATCTACCAGTCTATTTCTTACCACTGTAAACATTTCTAAGACAATGTTATGTGTGGTGTCAAACTATACAAAAATGGTATATAGTACTGTAAGGTTAAATGGACATTCATCTAGCTAGCCTACTTTACTGTAACGGTCTGTCTCCTCTCCTAACACCTGTGTCAGGTTAAATGACGAGGCTCGTCATCTGTTTGAGGAGCTGGGTAGCACAGCAGTGAAGGAGCTCACCTTCAGAGACAGCTGGGTGTTTGTAGGAGCCAAGGGCATCGAGAACAAGAGCCCATTCGAACAGGTAGACTACCTTTACTTTAAGCCTAAATTATACCGTTCGAACACAACGCAAGAGCGCAAAGCAAAATGGCGATCCTGCTTAGTTGCGTCAAGTTTATAATTGGATGTGCTTATACAATACACTGAGGGAAAAGGTATTTGATCCCGTGATTTTGTACGTTTGCCCACTGACAAAAGAAATGATCAGTCTATCATTTTAATGGTAGGTTTATTTGAACAGTGAGACAGAATAACAACAACAAAATCCAGAAAAACGCATGTCAAAAATGTTATAAATTGATTTGCATTTTAATGAGGGAAATAAGTATTTGACCCCCTCTCAATCAGAAAGATTTCTGGCTCCCAGGTGTATTTTATACAGAACGAGCTGAGATTAGGAGCACACTCTTAAAGGAGTGCTCCTAATCTCAGCTTGTTACCTGTATAAAAGACACCTGTCCACAGAAGCAATCAATCAATCAGATTCCAAACTCTCCACCATGGCCAAGACCAAAGAGCTCTCCAAGGATGTCAGGGACAAGATTGTAGATCTACACAAGGCTGGAATGGGCTACAAGACCATCGCAGCAGCTTTGGTGAGAAGGTGACGACAGTTGGTGTGATTATTTGCAAATGGAAGAAACACAAAAGAACTGTCAATCTCCCCGGCCTGGGGCTCCATGCAAGATCTCACCTCATGGAGTTGCAATGATCACGAGAACGGTGAGAATCAGCCCAGAACTACACGGGAGGATCTTGTCAATAATCTCAAGGCAGCTGGGACCATAGTCACCAAGAAAACAATTGGTAACACACTACGCCGTGAAGGACTGAAATCCTGCAGCGCCCGCAAGGTCCCCCTGCTCAAGAAAGCACATATACAGGCCCGTCTGACGTTTGCCAATGAACATCTGAATGATTCAGAGAGAACTGGTGAAAGTGTTGTGGTCAGATGAGACCAAAATGGAGCTCTTTGGCATCAACTCAACTAGCCGTGTTTGGAGGAGGAGGAATGCTGCCTATGACCCCAAGAACACCATCCCCACCGTCAAACATGGAGGTGGAAACATTATGCTTTGGGGGTGTTTTTTCTGCTAAGGGACATGACAACTCTCACCGCATCAAAGGGACGATGGACGGGCCATGTACCGTCAAATCTTGGGTGAGAACCTCCTTCCCTCAGCCAGGGCATTGAAAAATGGGTCGTGATCGGTATTCCAGCATGACAATGACCCAAAACACACGGCCAAGGCAACAAAGGAGTGGCTCAAGAAGAAGCACATTAAGGTCCTGGAGTGGCCTAGCCAGTCTCCAGACCTTAATCCCATAGAAAATCTGTGGAGGGAGCTGAAGGTTCGAGTTGCCAAACGTCAGCCTCGAAACCTTAATGACATGGAGAAGATCTGCAAAGAGGGGAGTGGGACAAAATCCCTCCTGAGATGTGTGCAAACCTGGTGGCCAACTACAAGAAACGTCTGACCTCTGTGATTGCCAACAAGGGTTTTGCCACCAAGTACTAAGTCATGTTTTGCAGAGGGGTCAAATACTTATTTCCCTCATTAAAATGCAAATCAATTTATAACATTTTTGACATGCGTTTTTCTGGATTCTTTTGTTGGTATTCTGTCTCTCACTGTTCAAATAAACCTACCATTAAAATTATAGACTGATCATTTATTTGTCAGTGGGCAAATGTACAAAATCAGCAGGGGATCAAATACTTTTTTCCCCTCACTGTACATATGTGCATGAGATAAGAAGGATACGTGACCTCTGTGAAGCATCTGTTCTCCTCATAGCTCTGCTTGTAGCTCTGTCCATATTATAGCTACACTATGTGTTATATACACTGCTCAAAAAAATAAAGGGAACACTTAAACAACACAATGTAACTCCAAGTCAATCACACTTCTGTGAAATCAAACTGTCCTCTTAGGAAGCAACACTGATTGATAAATTGCACATGCTGTTGTGCAAATGGAATAGACAACAGGTGGAAATTATAGGCAATTAGCAAGACACCCCCAATAAAGGACTGGTTTTGCAGGTGGTGACCACAGACCACTTCTCAGTTCCTATGCTTCCTGGCTGATGTTTTGGTCACATTTGAATGCTGGCGGTGCTTTCACTCTAGTGATAGCATGAGACGGAGTCTACAACCCTCACAAGTGGCTCAGGTAGTGCAGCTCATCCAGGATGGCACATCAATGCGAGCTGTGGCAAGAAGGTTTGCTGTGTCTGTCAGCGTAGTGTCCAGAGCATGGAGGCGCTACCAGGAGACAGGCCAGTACATCAGGAGACGTGGAGGAGGCCGTAGGAGGGCAACAACCCAGCAGCAGGACTGCTACCTCCGCCCTTTGTGCAAGGAGGAGCACTGCCAGAGCCCTGCAAATGACCTCCAGCAGGCCACAAATGTGCATGTGTCTGCTCAAACGGTCAGAAACAGACTCCATGAGGGTGGTATGAGGGCCCGACGTCCACAGGTGGGGGTTGTGCTTACAGCCCAACACCGTGCAGGACGTTGGCATTTGCCAGAGAACACCAAGATTGGCAAATTCGCCACTGGCGCCCTGTGCTCTTCACAGATGAAAGCAGGTTCACACTGAGCACATGTGACAGACGTGACAGAGTCTGGAGACGCCGTGAGAACGTTCTGCTGCCTGCAACATCCTCCAGCATGACCGGTTTGGCGGTGGGTCAGTCATGGTGTGGGGTGGCATTTCTTTGTGGGGCCGCACAGCCCTCCATGTGCTCGCCAGAGGTAGCCTGACTGCCATTAGGTACCGAGAATGAGATCCTCAGACCCCTTGTGAGACCATATGCTGGGTGCGGTTGGCCCTAGGTTCCTCCTAATGCAAGACAATGCTATACCTCATGTGGCTAGAGTGTGTCAGCAGTTCCTGCAAGAGGAAGGCATTGATGCTATGGACTGGCCCGCCTGTTCCCCAGACCTGAATCCAATTGAGCACATCTGGGACATCATGTCCGCTCCATCCACCAACGCCACGTTGCACCACAGACTGTCCAGGAGTTGGCGGATGCTTTAGTCCAGGTCTGGGAGGAGATCCTCAGGAGACCATCCGCCACCTCATCAGGAGCATGCCCAGGCGTTGTAGGGAGGTCATACAGGCACGTGGAGGCCACACACACTACTGAGCCTCATTTTGACTTGTTTTAAGGACATTACATCAAAGTTGGATCAGCCTGTAGTGTGGTTTTCCACTTTAATATAATAATATGCCATTTAGCAGACGCTTTTATCCAAAGCGACTTACAGTCATGCGTGCATACATTTTTTGTGTGTATGGGTGGTCCCGGGGATCGAACCCACTACCTTTAATTTTGAGGGTGACTCCAAATCCAGACCTCCATGGGTTGATCAATTTGATTTCCATTGATAATTTTTGTGTGATTTTGTTGTCAGCACATTCAACTATGTAAAGAAAAAAGTATTTAATAAGATTATTTCATTCATTCAGATCTAGGATGTGTTATTTTAGTGTTCCCTTTTTATTTTTTTGAGCAGTGTATCTATGGCTCTGTCAGTGTGTTTGTTCTGTAAAGCCTAATGTTCTTGCCCTCTCTGTCTGTGTCTTTCTATCACACCCTCTTTTGTCTATCGAGGCACCCATTATTAGGCAAATAATGATCATTTTGTGCATAAAAGCAAACCATTTAGACAGGCCTACTTAATGGGCTTAAGATGGACCAGCCCATCTGGCATTTGCCAGAACTGCCCTATGGCCAGTTTGGCCTTGATGAGACTTGAAAGTATGGCATTGGTAATGCAAGACTACGGTTGGATGAATGATGCTCTGTTACAATATCATGGACCAACAGGGAGGTGAAGGCTCCTACAATACTCCATTTTTTCTTCACTTTTTGGTTTTGGTCAAGTAACACGTGCTGCAAAGGACATCTTCTCTCGAGTGGACTGACTCACTGTAACAATGCTGGAGCTCAATAGGCTAGCTGGCCTGATGGTTGATAATATGCACACTTTTGAAGCAACCTTTTGGACTTGACATTTTAACTAAGGAATGTATTAAATCATTTGAGGCTTAATAATGTTATTGAAGAATGAACACATAAGAGGACAGGGATATTTCAGAGACCAAATGTTTGATGACCAAAATGCACAGACTTGGAAAAGGAAAAAGAATCCAATAATCAGATGCTGGATAGAATACATGAAAGAAGTCATGTCTGTAAAACCCTGCAAATGCACAGGAAGAGGCCAGAGAATACTGCCTAGATGAATGGAAATTGCGAACAGAATACAATTAGGGTTAATAGATACACTAGTACTTCACGAGCAATTGCTGGCTGTTCTAGGAAGGATCTTGTATTTTGTGATAAATGAAGATTAAAATGCATGAATATTTTGTATCGATAGTTTAATATATTAAATTGTAGATTTAAATCTAGTTGTGCTAGCCTGAGTACCAGTCTGTTTGTGCCATCAAACAGATCTGGGACCAGGTTAAAGTGCTAATAATTTTTTCTTAGAGCAGGGACGGCCTGTTCAATAGGGCGATATGGGCGACGCACTGCCAAACGGGAAAAGGAAGGGATTTTTTTTCTAATCAATTATATCACGGCAACAGTAGTTATCAGTGTTGTAATCTGATCTGACTGCCACTAAATGTCAAATCAGGCTAAAGTCGTGCCTCAAATGGCCCTCGCCCTTTTTGGGCGATTTCAGTCAGGTTGAAAATCGCCCAGAAGTCTCTCATAGCCTGTCATGTAAAATCTATTTTTTTCAAATTTCAAAGCTTTCAATACATTCTCATGGGTGTCTGTGGGCTTGCACTTACGCTTTCGTCATACGTGACGTAACCATGAACGAACTAAGCAAATAGCGCTAGCAGCGCTCTTTACGACCTGCAGTGTGGCGTTATTTTATGTTTTTAATTTGTACACTTAGTGGCGTTATTTTATGTTTTTAATTTGTACACTTAGTTTACAAACATTCTGCCAACCATGGATTTCGGGTGGTGGGTTTTGGACTGATCTTGTTGATCGTGGTACATACCCGCTACGAACGGACTAAATAATGAAAACGTTGCTGGCAGCGGAATCCAATACAGCTGGGAGACTTGGCTGGATGACAGAGTCCCGGACAGAGAAGTGGAGCCGGCCGGCTTCACCCTGGTCGGAGCGGACCTCGATCTGACAGTCACAGGGAAAATCGATCCTGGTAAGAGAGCGACTCTGTACCCCCGAGCTCCGACATTGAACTGCTTTCTGTGTCACTGTGACCTTACTATCTGCCCCGTGAGTTCCCCCAATCGTTTGTTACCGTTGTGTACTGTTGATAATCACAAGTTTACTGGAGAACTGAGACCAAGTAGAGACTTTGGACAGGGTGGATATGGTATAATAAAGGCAGTTTATTCAGAGGTAAAGATATGGAATCGCGTGCACGGACTCGTCGTCAAACTCTTAGGGAGCTATCTGAAGAGAGCCCCGAAAACATTGTGTGCTGACATTTTATAACAATAAATGATGTAGGTTGAATCTAGTAGTTCGATCTTCTGATTGGTCCTGATGAGTTGGGCGAGGTCCCCTCCACTGTTGCATTGGCTCTGAGTCGGGTTCTCTGTCTTCAAATGTTCAGCCTAAAGAGAGGGGATTTTTGTGTGTGTGTGTGTGTGTGTTTAACAGTGATGATGTGTGTGTGTGTGTGTTTTAACAGTGATGATGTGTGTGTGTGTGTGTTATCAGTGATGATGTGTGTGTGTGTGTGTGTGTGTGTCCTCAGAGCAAGAACTCGTGAGTTGGAAGAACTGAGAGACCTAGGCGTGGGTGTTGTCCTTGGCCACCTGCTGACAAGGCTGACAAGATAGGACTCTTTTGTCCATTGTTATAGGATAGGAACAGCATTGATTGAAAACAAACGCCCAACACAAAATGGGTCATGCACAAGATTTTAGTCAGACCAAGCTATAACATTATATATTTACTACGACAGTACATTCAACCAAAAAGCTAAATAACAAAGGCATCAGAGATTATTTATAATCTGTCACAGAAACTGGAATCCATCTCCCCAGATCAGTCAATAAATGCTTCTGGTATTGACTTATATGCTGCCCTGTCTTCATGTTGTTGCTGGACATATCTTTTTTAAAAATGTGTGTAGGTCACCTAAATCATCAGAAAAATTGCCCCTCCTGAGAATTTTTTCAGGAGCCGCCACTGTCTTAGAGA